>NC_134783.1:83230930-83253430 GCF_046742065.1 Oratosquilla oratoria
AGAATGGAGCAGTGGGAGGGCAGAGGGATGCTTCTTTCACAAAAAGAAGAACAAGAATTGGAACTAGAAGAAGAATAATAATTAATTAGAAGAATAAGAAAAAGAATTAGTACAAGAATTAGAAGAAATAGAAGAAATAGAAGAAGAAGAAGAAGAAGAAAAAGAATTAGAACAAGAATTAGAAGAAAAGGATTAGAAGAATAATCAGAAAAAAATAGAAGAATAAAAAGAATTGGAAGAAGAATTAGACGAAGAAGAATAATTAGAATATGAAGATAAGGAAGAATAAGAATAAAGAAGATAATTAAAAGAAGAATTAGAAGAAGAAGAAGAAGAAGAAGAAGAAGAAGAAGAAGAAGAAGAAGAAGAAGAAGAAGAAGAAGGAGGAGGAGGAGAAAAAACAGAGTAAGAAGAATAATAAGAAAAAGAAGAAAATAATAATAAAAGACGGATAGAAACGAGAAAGGGTTAATGTACGAAAAATAAAATGTAACTACACCTCCTGAGTGAAGAAGTGGAAGAGAACGGGGAAGGGAATGTGGGAAGGAGAGGAAAGAAGGGGAAGTGAAAGGAAAAGGAGGAAGAAGAAAAGGGGGACGTGAAGGGAAAGGTAAGGGAAAAGGCAAGGCAAGGGAAAGGGCAAGGGAAAGAAGAAGGTAAAGGGGAAGGCAAAGAATGGGAAGGGGAAAGGAACAGAAAGCAAAGAAGGGAGAAGGGAAAGAAAAGGAGGGAAAGGAAAGGGAAGGTGACCTGGGACGGGCAAGTGAGTACACGAAGAGAAAAGGGAAGAGAATCAATCTGGTGCCATCCCATTTATACGCTGGTGGCGTCATCGGAGTTGTGGGTTCGAATCCCGCACTCGTTCTCCTATTCCCAAGAGTGACTGTTACCTACCCCAATAGTCCAAGCTAAGCGCCTCCTGGTGTAGGCTCCTCATCACCTTCTTCATCCGTTTTCCAAACTCGCCCACACCCTTACTTTCACCTGATGGTGCAGCCCCGATGGACTGACACTCTGTCCCAGGACCGGGCCCATGAACTTCGTTTGCATTTCCTCCACCTTTTTTTGGACAAGGCCAACCAACAACCGACGACTGCTCCCTTCTCCTTCTACTACAACCCAGCGAAATAGAAACGGTCCCACAATCATACAACCCAAACAACAGTCCACAGTTTCTTTCGGGAGAGATTTACGTGAGGGCTCCGGGAATCGTTGCCAGTCGCTGAGGGGCTGCGGGTTCCCGTGAGCGAAACCGGAAGCACTAATTTATCACTTCACTCCCAGACACTCGACGACGAAGACAAATGTCAGAGGCAAGACAGAGCCACTACACTCCTCCTCCGATGTGTCTCTCCCGAAGAGATTCAAACCATGGAAGAGCTCTGCTACTGTGGAGGAATTACCACCTGACCTGTCACATCCTCACACAATTTCAGAATCCAAAAATGGAAAAGGAGTCTGAAAGCACAACTCCACCTAACGATGAAGTGCAAGAACCCAAGGAAGAACTCGCACATGAGGCACTGCAGCCAAGACGCGAGTGGTCTGCACTCAATAGAGTAAGATTCAGAGCCGCCACAACTGGCGGCAATCCGCTTCAATGGGGTCTCAAGACCGACCCTTCCTGCGGAAAAGCAGTACAGAGCATTAACCACATCCGAAGCTCATGTCCAGTCTCATCCGACCTGGTCAATATCAACCAAAGAACACATGAATGGTTGGCCATCTTGCGCGATAAGCCATGACGATTGCCGCCTGGCGACTCCATTCACTCAGGAAAAGCGTCTGGCACTCGAGCGAATGGTGAGGGGGCGAGCTCGCTGCTTCGGCGTGACCTTACCCTGATCAACCTTCCCGCCAATCCAGCAGCTCCCGTCAACTGGCACAATCAACTTTCTCCCGCTACCCTCCCCCACCCCGCCCCTTCTACCCACTTCTACCATATGGCTGGGCCTTCTATTTGCATCCACGTCACATCCACCTGGAATGGAAAACTCCACTTAATCTATTTTATCCACTCGATACGATAATCCACCTCAGTCTGGTTCAATCTTCTCAAGGTCACGCACACCGCTTTATAAATTTCATTCTGGTTTACGCCAGACGATTTTAGTCACCTGATAGAGCGGGAATAAAGATGGACCGCGAGCGACCGTAACCCACAGTTCCTTCCCCGTGCGCCCCTCAACACAATAAAACCGCCTGGAGCAACCGGAAGACCCGAGATGATCCCAAACCGGTTAACACCGTTTCGGTGCAGTTAAGCGTCTTCTGAAGGCACCTCTTCCTCCTCCTCCTCCTCCAGAGATGATACATGGTATCGTCGTCGTCGTCGTTGTTGTCACCACCATTCCACCTCTTTCTCGACATCTTATCTCTCCGCATCTTGATTTGTATCATAACGTCGACAAAACCCACTTTGACTTTCTCTAGACTACTCCTCTCTTTTCTTCCTCCTCTTTCATACCTTTGCCGCCCTCTTTATCTTCTCGTTCCTTCTCCTCCTGTTATTTCTTCTCTCCTTCTATTCCTCATCTTCCCTCCTATTCGTCATCTCCCTCCTCCTGTTCCTCATCTCCCTCCTATTCGTCACTTCCTCCTCCTATTCCTCATCTCCCTCCTATTCTTCTTCTCACCTCACCTTCTTCCTCCTTCTCTCCTCTCTTTTCGTCGGGGAGTGACGTGCCCGTGAAGCTGGGAGTGACTCGAGAAGACGGACGGACGAAAATAGATTTCGGCTCTGATGGGGAACGAGAGGAGGCGACAACTCAACGGCCCTTCAAGGGTCCTCTAATCGACACCCTTTTCCTCCTCCTCCTCCTCCTCCTCCTCCTCCTCCCTCCACTCCTCCTTCTTTCCTTTCCTCCCCTTTCCTCTTTTATTTTTTATTTTTTTCCTTCATTCGTGCATCCTCAACATCTTCCATTCGCTCTCACCCTCTCTCATTTTCTATCTTCTTTTTTTCTCTCTATTTTTTCTTGTCCCTTCCTTAAATAAACACGTTTGTTTAATTAAACTATCTCGGCAACTTAAATCTTGATACAATTAGGTCGCGTGTGTGTGTGTGTGTGTGTGTGTGTGTGTGTGTGTGTGTGTGTGTGTGTGTGTGTGTGTGTGTGTGTGTGTGTGTGTGTGTGTGTGTGTGTGTGTGTGTGTGTGTGTGTTTAGCATCTTCATAGCGAATTGGTCATACCAGTCTGGGTGCTATTACACACCTTTGAAAATATTCGCCAAAAAGGTTTTTCTTTCTCATTTATGAGAACGAGATATTTCTGGTACCGAAAGAATATACTAAGTCTTGAGTACATGTAAGACACTCCCATGAGATACAGAATAAATGAACCACACACACACACACACACACACACACACACACACAAACCAAGTAACGTAATATGATTACATTCGTATGCAGCAAACAATGCACACGCACTCGTACATATCAACCGACAACAAAGTGATGTTCATGAATTCCACGAACTCAATTTCCAAAATGTGAACACACACAAATTGGTGACATTTAGCTGAAACGAGATCATCACCCCGAACCTCACACAAACACACACGCGCGCGCACACACACAAATGCAGCCAAACCATGCAAAGTATGCTTAATGACTACACTGTACAGAAACCACATTCTTCTTCAGAAACCTAAGTCTGTGTACATGTAATACAGGCATGCACATGTTGCCAGTAGTTCTGAACTAGCACCCGTTACTATACAAAAATAAATGAACACATATCTAAATAAATAGAAAATACAAATAGAGATTTTGATCAGGCTAAAGCAGGGCTATTTCATTCTGGCAAAAGGCGTCCCCTGCACGGTGGGGGCTCATACGGACGTGATACACGGAGACGCAAGCAACTTTCCCTGTCCGTTTCCCTAAACTCTGCATATAAAACACGCCCAACTTCCTCGGCCAAGATTTCAATAAACCACACAAACACAATTCCGCCCTAAACTCGGCCGAATCCATCTCTTGACAAACGCAACATCATTTTTTTTTCTTTTTAGCTTTTTCTCACATTCTCGACAACGGGCACTCGTCACAATACCTGAATTGGCACATTGTCGCGTTATGACGTCATGTCGGCTGGATCCTCCATACCTGTTTGAAAAAAAAAGAAAAAGAAAATTAGCCAGGCGGTACGAGTGCTTGCCGCTCTAGCGGACGACAAAGAAACAATTAACTTGACGGCTCCGAATGTTATTCCAAAAGAGTTAGAAACCAAGAGGCGGAGGAGAGAAGGAGGAGGAGGAGGAGGAGGAGGTGGGGGGTACGATCTCGGGCGAAAGATTGAAGAGGTAAAGGAAATACAATGCATCAAGAAGAGCGGTTGATGAGAAGGTGAAGGAGTAAAGGCACCTCAGATGGAGACGAACGTTTTTTAAGTGTGGAAGGGAGACAGGAAAGACAGAGAGAGCAAATGAGAGAGAGAGAGAAAGGGGGGGGGGCAGCATAACGACAATTAAACATTTAAATACAATAATGTGCACCTGTTTTACCAGCATCATTCAAATGGGCCCCGATCATTTATTATATCAGCCTTTTGTACTTAACTGGAATAAAACTGTACAATGGAAGTAGGGTAGACTCAACAATAAAAAAAGGACTACAACACTTTGCGGCAAATTTTGATGGTATAACAATTCCATGACTCCAGGTGCTGACATAGAACACAATACACCAATGCTGTCTACGTCGAGGTCAGCCGTCATAGTCCACTGCAGGACCAGTGTATCCCATGGGGGACGATACAACTTTATTAGTTACCACGGTGCCCTAAGAAAATACTGAGCCTACACACACACACACACAAAGTAAACTATGTAAAACGAAAGACATTTTCAAAAACAAACAAATAAACTAAGTAAAAAGAAAACAAAATAATAATAATAATAATAATATTGATGATGATGATAATAATAATAATAACAATAATGATGATGATAATAACAATATATAATAAATTAATAGTTCTTCCCCACCCCTTCCCCCTTTCGAGACTCGCCGACTGAAAATATGGCGTAGTGGCAGAGGTCGCAGTCCCCAAGTCTTAATTAACACTTCCTGAAAAATACTTGCAAGCATGCACGCCGGCATGCAGACACACACCCATCCACACGCGCGCGCGCACACACACACACACACACATGGCCCGACGGCACAATGGTACCGTTCACAACAGCTACTCCAGCGGTCAGATTTCGATTGCCACCTAGGGATAATTCCAGTATCGCTGCACTGCGAACTGGTACTCCAACTCTCGTAGCCAGGGAGTTGTGTGTGTGTGTGTGTGTGTGTGTGTGTGTGTGTGTGTGTGTGTGTGTGTGTGTGTGTGTGTGTGTGTGTGTGTGTGTGTGTGTGTGTGTATGTGTGTGTAATGTCACAGCATTACCCATAGGACGTGTATATACGAGTTCTTAGCTCTCGTCCAAGAGGGTAATAGCAGTTGGTCACGAGTACAACACGTGATCCAATGGGATGTTACGTATAAGGCAAGATCTAAGAATACAAGGTCTAACCACTTCCGACCGAATTTCGAGGGAGTTGGCGCAGCGGGCCCGTGAACGTCACCTGGCTGTTCAAAGTGGGGTTAGCGGGTCCTATAACTGTCAGTTGAAGCTGGTCCGTCGTTCGAAAATGACGTCGCCTTCGCTCGCACAGCTCCACGCAATTAGTTATATTCTGACAAATATTATATAAAATATATATATAAATATATATAAAATATTATAGTTCCTGTCTATATATATGAATATATAATATATATGATATATAATATATATATATATATATATAATATATAAAATATTATAGTTCCTGTCTTCCATGGCGTTTCACAGTTTTCTTCAGTGTATCACCAAGAGAAAATGGACTCAGCCAAATGACGTCAGAAGCTGCGCAGAAGAATGTAAACGGTCTGACCTGTATATTTAGACCTTGGTATAAGGTAGTTGTAAGGTCGTAATATTAATTATATATCGGGATATACTATCTTTATTCTCATCCGGGAACGTAATAGCAGCCCATCACAAGTTCGGTACGTACTCTAAGACATTGGTGAATCATATCCATGAACACACACACACACACACACTGCGCTGTGGGAGGGGAGTTTTGTGTGTGTGTGTGTGTGTGTGTGTGTGTGTGTGTGTGTGTGTGTGTGTGTGTGTGTGTGTGTGTGTGTGTGTGTGTGTGTGTGTGTGTGTTTGCGTGTAGGGTCACAGCATTACCCATAGATCGGTTATATATGAACTCTGAGCTCTCTTCCGGATGGGTAATAGCTGTCGATCACGAGTCCAACACACACATGCGCACACCCATACACCAGCTCGATGGTGCAGTGGCACTGTGTTCGACACCTAATCAGCAATCCCTGTTCGAGCCTCACCAAGGACTGAAAATTTCAGCAATGCTGCACTGCGAGACGGCACTCCAACTCTAGTGGGCAATGGTTTGTGCGTGTGTTCGCGCGCGCGCGTATGTGTGTGTGAGTTAGGGCGTGTGTGTATGTGTGGTGAGCGCACGTGTGTGTGTGTGTGTGTGTGTGTGTGTGTGTGTGTGTGTGTGTGTGTGTGTGTGTGTGTGTGTGTGTGTGTGTGTGTGCGTGTGTGTGTGTTAGATCACAGCACTGTCCCTAGACTAAACCATAAAATTCGATCTCTCATCCTGGAGGGTAATAGCTGCCTAACACGGGTCCACCGTGTGACACACGACGCTGATGAATCACACATACACACATTCATATGCACACAAAGGCGCACATACAAACGTACACACGCACAGCACCACTCCAATGTGTTGGTCGATTCGTTTAAATACAATTAAAACATTGAACATTTTCAATGGCGCTATTGTTAATCCCAGGAGCTTACTCCAAACAAGTGTCTAATATTTATTGTTCCAACTCTTCTTTTTCAGTTCGTTGATTGTTGCCTCAGTGATTTGAGTTTGTGGATTGATTCAGGATAATGTTGTTGTTGTTGTGTCCCTGGACATTGGTCTGACGATCTATGGCGAGGTTCGTGATGTCGAAGTACCACGAGCGTCATGTGATTTGATTACATCGCGATGGACCCCAAACATAAACGGAGCATTGTTCGGTCGACACCCCCCTCAAGGTGGGTGAGGGGTGTGGGGTGTCTTTCTCGCACTTTGCACTTGATTGTTGCAAAGTTGTGTCGTTCCGGTCTTTTTCTCGTCGTGAGGCAAGAGTGGCCGTGGTCGTCCCGGTACAGGAGACCAGTCAAAATGACAAGACACATGCACGCATTCAAGTACGCAAACACACACAAGCATACGAACGTGCATTCACACACACACACACACACACACACACACACACACACACACACGTTGGACCAATGCAACGAAATCAAATCATCATTGGTAATTTTGCCAAACGCTAGACTTGTATTTCGCACTGAGAACGCTGGGCTGACTCTGAACCACAACTCTCGGCTGCCCTGCAACTGCCACTTGCCTAGGCTGTCCCTCTCACGAGACCTACTTCTGACCTATATACGACGTTTTGCAGACACACACACACACACCACGAGAGAGAGAGAGAGAGAGAGAGAGAGAGAGAGAGAGAGAGAGAGAGAGAGAGAGAGAGAGAGAGAGAGAGAGAGAGAGAGAGAGAGAGAGAGAGAGAGAGAGAGAGAGAGAGAGAGAGAGAGAGAGAGAGAGAGAGAGAGACAGAGAGAGAGAGAGAGAGAGAGAGAGAGAGAGAGAGAGAGAGAGAGAGAGAGAGAGAGAGAGAGAGAGAGAGAGAGAGAGAGAGAGAGAGAGAGAGAGAGAGAGAGAGAGAGAGAGAGAGAGAGAGAGAGAGAGAGAGAGAGAGAGAGAGAGAGAGAGAGAGAGAGAGAGAGAGAGAGAGAGAGAGAGAGAGAGAGAGAGAGAGAGAGAGAGGAAAGAGAGAGAGAGAGCTGACTCCACCCAGGCTCCCAGTGAAAAATCGGAGCCGAAAAGTCATAATCTATTTGGCTGCGCGAGCGAGCGTCCGGGTCCCGCAAGAGGCAGCCAGCACAGCGGGCGCCGCGCATTAAATCTAATGAAACCTCGCCGGCTGGGAGCCAGGCGACACATTATGCCCAATTATAAAATGGCTGCGCTCGGACACTTTATATCTAATTGCATGGCTCCTCCTCCTCCTCCTCTTCCTTTTGCTGCAGATAAACCTCCGAATAAAATTAGTCAAAGGTCCGACCCAATCACCGTTCAATCCAATTATATGTAAACGGACGATGGGCCCGCGGACAAGGTCTCTGGGGCAATTAGGGGCCGAATATCATCCGCGATTATACGTCACAGTTTGAGCCAAACATGTTGGATTTATTTACGGGGCCATTTGGGCGGGATACTAAGTGTAATGGGCCTATAGATGAAGAAAAAAAAAATATATATATATATATATATATATATATATATATATATATATATAAAAAACATGTTTTTTATATAAAAAAACGACCAGAAAAACATAGATATTTTCGTTTTTTTTATATTTTGTTTTATGCAGCTCCTGCCTCTTATCCACTATTACTACAACCACAGCCATCAACCAGCAGGGATTCTACTGCTTCAAGCAACATCCCTACTTTCCAGCTTGAGTCAGATGATTCAGAAACGGAATATTCTGAGGGCTCAATTGATGAACCGCCCAGCCCCGGCAGCCGGCCCCAGATTTCCCCCATCTGATATAGAGGAGCCTGAAGAGGAACAGCAGGAACCGCAGGACTTGGATTGATGGAGTCAGAAGTTCAGAGCCTACTATATCTACAATGTCTGAGTCTGATGCCTGTTCCTAGGAACTTCCCCCCCCCTCCAGGGGATGGCCATGACAGAAGGCTCCATTTGCTCCTATCCTTGCACTCTCTTCTTGCTTTTTCCAGGCCCATAGACCATGATTAATTTGTGCATACCTTATTGTATATCCTATTTTATGTGTATGTTTAACCATTCATGACAAGGAAATTTGGAGTGTTTAATCTTTGAAGATTATACTAAGAGTAAATTTTGTAAGGTAGCCATATTGGCCCATATACAGTATCTACACTTGTTGCAGCATCTGAGTCCTGACTAAAAAGGTCAATTACTTGTTTATTTTTATACTGTGTCTGATGTCTCTTTGGATAAGGTAGATACGCATATGTGGAGGGATGAATCAAGTACTTACACCTGTTTTCATATACTTGATATTAAATATCTGAACAAATTTGGACGTGTAAAAAAAATTAAACTTGCGATTAAAAAAAAACTTTTTTTTTTTTTTGCATCACTAGTAACGGCTGTACAAGTGCTGGAGATTGAAAATGTTTACACAACGCGTAAGGTTGGCCCTATTTATCATTATCTACTTTTCACTTACACGTACATACATACATACATACATACACACATACATATATACACATTTACATATAAATATACACACATACGCATACATAAACTCACACACACACACACAACTCGTGGCGCAGTTGGTAGAGTTCCTGGTTGCCACTACGGCAGTCCGGGTTCGAATCCCGCAAAGGGCTGAAATAATATCAGTATCGCTGCGCTGCAGGTTATTACTCCAACTCTCGTGGGCGGGGAGTTGGGTGTGTGTATGTGCGTGTAGGGTCACAGCATTACCCATAGGTCGGTCATATATGAGCTCTGATCTCTCTTCCGGGAGGGAAATAGCTGTCGATCACAAGCCCAACACGTGATCCAAGACCATGGTGGATCACACATTCGGTACCTCCCACTTTTGAATTGCAAACGTCTGCGTAGAGTTTAGTAATATGATACATGTACTAAAGGGTAAAGTTTCGTACACTATGCACATTATAAATTAGTTATTACATTGTATGGACATAAATAGCACAAAATTAAAAAAGAATCAAAGTTACGAGGAGAAGTCACAATGAGTAAGAAGTGGACAAGAAGTCGATAGCTCATGTTGGTGTTCATAAGAACATAAGAATAGAGGAGACTGTAAGAGACCATAATGCATACACTAGTCAGTTCCGTGTCCCTTACCACCTGTCATCCCTATCCATAAAAATATCTAACCTCCCTTAAAACAATCAATTGTCTCAGCGCTCACCACACGGTTACTAAGTCTATTCTATTCGTCGACCACTTTATTAGTAAACCACTTCTTACCTATTTTTTTTTAACCTGAATTTGTACAATTTAAATCCATTACTACGAGTCCTGCCCTACTGTCTTGATATGATGACCTTGGCTGCATCACCCCGCACTCTTCGTCTTTCCAGAGAGTGGTTTGCAGCTAATGTCTGAAGGTTCAAACTACTAGGTTTCGTCATAAACCACCAGTCACACTATCACGATTCTCGTCGAATGTTGTGAATTTGAAAAGCTGCAGGATGTCTTCGCCTATAGTATTCTAGACTTCACGAAAGACAGTTCAACAATATGTCTAATATCCGTATAGGTTTATCTTCTCTCAGTTCGTCATTCAGCTTCTCAACATATGACATAAAGATGATTTGACATTTGGAGATTCGAAAAATAAGAGTGTAACCCAAGTCGTTTCTACTCAAATGAACTCACTTCAGTCCCGTAGTGAAACCCACCAGGTTCTCCATACAAGTGTACATCTACATCTACAAGTCTGTGGCTTCTCCAATTACCTTCCATTCTTTTCTTGTCAGGAAGATGTGGTGAGTGCGAATATTTTGAGTGACGTTTTAAAAATGGTGGGAGGGTAATTATTCTGCTGAGCATTGTTTAATTTACTTATCCTGCGTACAAAGCAGGGGATGGGGATGACCCTTCATCCACCCACGAGGAGCAGAGGGAGGAGAAGGTGGTATATGGGAGACCAATGGGTGGAGAAGTGGGTGCGTGTCTTTGACTTGGCTACCTCTCTTATAAGGTGGAAGAAGTGTATTTCAGCCTCTGAGAAAGCAAATAAGATTCTGGGACTGATTGCGCGATCTTTTGATTTCAAAAGTCCATCACTCATTAACAAGCTATATAAATCGTTAGTTCGTCCACATTTGGAATATGCTGTTTCCGTATGGTCACCGAATCTCATTAAAGACATTGACAGACTGGAAAAAGTACAACGGCGAGCCACAAAACTGATTCCAAATATCAAAAATAAATCATACGAAAATCGACTAAAACATATGAATCTGTTTTCCCTAAAAAAACGTAGACTCAGAGGTGACTTGATACAGGTCTTTAAAATTCTAAAGGGAATTGACAACATCAAAAGTGACCAAATTTTTACATTGAATGAGAATCAGACAAGAAAGAATGGTCTCAAACTGTCCGGAAATAGATTCAATTTGGAAGTAGGTAGAAACAACTTTGCCAACCGTGTAGTTAATGAATGGAATAAACTTCCTGCACAGGTAGTGCAATGTAGTTCAGTTCGAAGCTTTAAGAATCATTTAGATAAATACCTAAGTAAGATGCTGTAATGATTTTAATTTATCTTATATTATTTGTTTTTGTTTTGTTATAATTTGTCTGTCTGATTTTCATTTATTATTAGTTATATGTCAATTTATTATTATTTACTATTTACCTGTTTGTTTATTATTTAAGTATACCTATGCATTTATTTATGTATTTTATTTGTTATTTACATTATCATAGTTTTTATTTATTATTTTATTATTAATATGATTTTTTTTTTTCGCATCCGACCTAGATATGGATCAAAAGGTCTCCTGTCGGCATGCTCCGCCTTTGTAATCCTTTGAAGCCCTTGGTATAGATGGAACCATAAAGAACTTGAGCCTCTGATACATCCATTGAATACCAACCATGCAGCGAATTCACTCAGCCCTGAGGAAATATACATACTCAACCAATACATCTTCCCCCGCAAAGAATATAGCTGGCTAATTTACATATAAAACTGCTTCATCCACGACGGAGTGAGAAATCACGTTGGACGCTGTGCTGAATGAACAGTGCATTCAAAATCCATGTGATATATATTTCCTGTCATGTAATATCAAATAATATCATGGAGTTGGGGGAGGTGTTACTATGGGGCGACACTTATTCTAGCTGCCGTCAGACTATTTTATTCAAACGAGGGAATAGTAGTATCTACTCACAATCCCAATCCCATGACGTGGGAAGTAAGAAGCACCTGGTAGGGTAAGCCCTGTCGGCTTCGTTAAGCATACTTTTTTTTTTTTTTTTTTAAAGGCCGATGTCCTGGTCGCTCGCCCCCCCCCCCCGGCCTGGGATGTCGGGGACCAACGCAAGAATCATGCAGCGAGTCCCGGGAATCGACCTCACGACCACCTACTCATGAGTCTGATACGTTATTCACCGAGTTAACGACAGGTCTGAAGCATCTTCCCACAATACCGGATGGTCAGCGCTGAAACTATCGGTTGTTTTAAGAGATTAGATAAATTTATGGATAGGGATGAAAGGTGGTAAGGGACATGGAACTGCCTAGCGTAGGCCCTATGGTTTCTTCCAGACTCCTCCAATTCTTATGTTCTCTCTCCTCAACGTCCTTCTTCGACATCTCTCGTCGAAAGAGTCGACTCAACACCTAAACCCTCCACCCTGGCCTCGATTCAAGCTGTCTGCCCGTGCATCCTCCCCAACGACCCCCTTACCTATGAGAGCATTTTTTCTCGACGAAGGAAGACTAACGTACCACATAGTCAAGGAAAAACTCCGCGGTTGTGTGTGCACGCCTTCACTGACTTACACTAATTGAACCACCGCGGTTCAAACCACTACTGTGAACAGGGCCTGAGACTAGTTTCAATTCGACAGAACGAGTCTCCAGGGCCTCGCAGAAGACAGACACCAAGTCTCGAGATGCTATCTCAATCTCGGTCTCGAAGACTCAGAGACCCAATCCAGCAAACCCTCACGCCCCCAACACCTTTATATATATATATATATATATATATATATATATATATATATATATATATATATATATATATATATATATTCCCATCTTTTCTATTCATACCTTTTCATATATTCATATTCATATTCTATTAGAAAACGGGTTGGAGTGACTGGTAAAATTATACTTTGCACGTATGATGTAACGACAGATACTTGTTCTTGGAATTATTTCATTATTCTTATTAAACGATGATTTTTTAACAGATGACTTCACGCCCCCCTTGTGCCCTTCTCACGCCTCCCTCGGGGGTGGGGGGCTTAGTTTGGGAGCCACTGCTCTACAGTCTACAGTCCGCTTGCAGGCCATGTGCGCAAGCCCTAGGGTGTTCGTTCCTGAAACCCAGTGAATATTTCAGTGATGCCTTCTTGCACTCTCCCTCCCCTCCCTCCCTCCTTCTTTCCCTCCCCCTCTCTCCCCCGCCCCTCCTAGTTACGTATTTATGAACCCTCCTCTCCATCTCATCTTATCTTGGTCCCTCTTGCTCCAGCATCGCTCAACCACTCTCTCCTTCTCCCGCTCCATCACATGAAACATTCCAATCTCACCGTTCCTCTTCGGAATCCATCTTTCAGATCAATCATCCTTCCCGGTCCGTGTTTCCGAAAAATGTCTGTCTCCCCACCATCCATATCAGTTCTGTCTGCGTTCAAGAGCTATTAATAATAAATGCGCATGCACATAGGCACGCTGAAAGGGTTATCAGTCCAGTGTGATAACTTATCACACT
The DNA here is from genome assembly GCF_046742065.1 of Oratosquilla oratoria. NCBI lineage: Eukaryota > Metazoa > Arthropoda > Malacostraca > Stomatopoda > Squillidae > Oratosquilla > Oratosquilla oratoria. The sequence goes on from NC_134783.1 coordinate 83,244,584, forward strand.
GGACTATTTTTCCTCCGACTCTTGAAGCAGATTTGCAATCCACAGCTTTCGGGAAGGAATCTAATATGCTGGAGGGAAATATTTTCACTTCAGCATATCGAATGTTGAAAAAAAAAAAAAAAAATAGTTTTCCATACTGAGTTTACGGCGAAAAAAGTTCTCCGCCGATTATTCGGAGGTTGGAGGAAAAATAGCCCAATGTGATAACGCTTTGACACACACAAAACCCAAGGCGTTTACCATTCATTTCCTAATCTTATATACCAGTTCAGGAACCCCATCTCTCTCCGTTGTCCCTCCCCTCCAGTCCCTCCTTAACCCCTACCCGTGCTTAGCACCTATTCAAAATTTCCCTTACCCCCCCTCTTCTCCCCCCCGCCCCCACCCTATTTCAGAATGCCTCCCTTCCTTAGCGTCTCGGACCCATCTCACTTCAACTTATATTACAGTTTAAGTCTCCATCAATATTCCAAGATTCTATTCATCCACATTCAGAAAATTTCCAATAGTTCTTAGGGCCACAACTCCTCAAATTACTCTTCAGATTCGGATTTCGTCTTGCCCTCTTCCGCCTTTTGTGTAGAAAGAGGAGTTTTCTTTCTCGCTTTCTCTTCGCCTCTCTCTCTAAACACACACACACACACACACACACACACACTACTAATACAGGTCATTAGTGGAAGTAGATAAAAACCACAGTGAAGGTTTCTTGGTTTGAGACGGGAGACAGTCACGAGGTTATAAGGATAAATTGAAGACCGCTTCTCATATAAAGCTCAATAAATCAATGAATAAATAAATAAAGATAAAAGAAAATAAATAAAATCTCTCCCACCCCACTCTCTCTCTTTCTCTCTCCCTCCTATCTCTCTTCCCCTTCCCTCTTTCTCTCTCTCTCTCTCCCTCTCTCCCCTAGCTCTCTCTTCCCCTTCCTTTCTCTCCCTCTTCCCTTTCTCTGACCTTTTTCATAAAACGAGCCCCTCTTAGTTCGACCCTTCTCGTGTCTTGCCCTCCGTCTTGATCCCCCCCCATTCCCCCCTCCTCCTCCACCCCCATTCCATTCCCCGACTTGTCTCCTCGGATTCCAAGACTCCCGGCAGATGACACTGCCAGGACTCTTTCCCTTCGGCTACTTTCTATGCAGAGACTCCCCTCCTCCTCCCCCAAGGTGCCTCCTACATTCTCCTTTAACCCCCCCCCCCTCACATCTCTTCGCGCTGGTCTGGACCTGAAGAGATAGAGAGAGAGAGAAGGAGAAAGAAGCATCTTACTTTCAGTGAGCTCTTAACAAATACACTTATGAAATGTTATCTATGTTTCTCCTTTTCATCTTCCCACAGCGGTTAATAACTTGTACCTTCACCCTGTCACCAAGTGATTTTATTCACTCGCGAGGGAAAGAAGCCTCACCTTGTGAGTTTGTTGCCCTCATACAATACATATATTACCGAATGATGACAGACCAGAGATCTGCAATAGAGCATGTACTCCGCAGTGGCATTAGCACAAGTCCGGACCCCCCCGCCCAAAGAATCCAGTATAAGACCTCATAGTACTGAAAATATTATGAGAAAGGAAGATATTTTCAATACGTAAACACAGATGAGACAGATACTTATTAGATTTGAATAGAATTCAACCAAATTCATTATTTTTTCCCCCAAATGGTCGACTGGATACCATCCCTTCCTCTGCACGTCACTGCATATACTCTTGCTCGTGTACTGTGTGTGTATTCACCATGGTCTTGGATCACGTGAATGACTCTTGATCGACAGCTATTTCCCTCCCGGAAGAGAGCTCAGACCAACTCCCCGCCCACTAGAGTTGGAGTAACGACCCACAGCGCAGCGATACTGAAATTATGTCAGCTCTAGGCGGGATTCGAACCCGGACTGCCGTAGTGGCAGCCGGGTACTCTAACCACTGCGCCACGAGTTGTGTGTGTGTGTGTGTGTGTGTGTGTGTGTTTGTGTGCTATAACAACAATAACTATAACAATAATATCAATAACAATAATGATAACAATAATAATAATAATAGGTTTATTGAGTTAACAGTGACGAAAGTACACTGGCAATATACAGTTTGTGCTAATTTTAAGACTAGAAAATTTGCGTTAATAAGGTGCACTTGCTGTACGGGGCAAGCGAGTGTGTGTGCATGAGGGAACGTTTAAACCTCTCACATATAATATGCAAACGTCTTTGTTTGGCTCCCTCCTGGGCCCTGTCTTCGTCACCGCCTCCCACACGACCCTCCTCCTCCTCCTCCTCCTCCTCCTCCTCCTCCTAGGTACTCCCTCTCCCTCTCTTCTCCCCTTACAACACGGTGACGCCCTTCATATATTTTGTTTTGAATAAGGAAAAGCAATTTGATTCATTTCAGGGGTTGGACTCCTGATTGAAAGTTGGCTTCAGTGATCAAGATCCCATTGGGGTCGGAGTTCAATTCCTCAAATATATATATATATATATATATATATATATATATATATATATATATATATTACTTATCAATATATATATATATATATATGAAATGGTCTGTTTCTTGGCCAGAATAGAACCTATCAAGGTCGTCACCGTGTTGAAAAGGTTAAAGGGCTTATCACACTGGGGTATTTTCCCCTCCCTCATCCCACCTACAACCTCCATTTGGGTAACTAGAATATGACTTCGCTTAAGGAAATCTAGATTTCTCCAAGAAAATTTCAGCAGTGTGTCTAACATTCGTGTAGGTTTACAATCTCCTAGGTCACCACTCAGCTTTGCTACATACGACGGAAAGATAATTTGATATTAGGAGATTTGAAAAAAATAAAATATCATAACCGAAGTTGTTTTTACTCAAAACGAACTCTCCACTGTCTGTCAGCGCTGGTGAAGTTCGTGGTAGCCCAATGTGATAAGCTCTTTACTTACAACTCCCTACCTCTCTCCCTCCTTCCTTCAACCTCACCTTTCATATATTCACATCCAGCTCCTGGTCCTTCCCTCTGACCAAGCCAGACATACATATGTTACATAATACATGCCTATGCATGTATAACACACGCGTATGCATAATATATGCACTCGTATGTACATGGAAACAATACTGATAGGAATGTATAATCTTGTATAGATGAAACAATCATACGTAGTCATTGGCAGCTGTACCAGCACTTACACTCGTACTGTATACATTATATAAAGTATATAAAACGTACATATATGTAACAAAGTATAACATAAGCACGCACACACACACACACACACACACACACACACACACACACACACACACACACACACACACGTGAATATTAGGAGCTGTGCCCAATCCTAGCGATCACGGTGTTATTTTTTTATTTATTCACTTACTTATTGATCTATTTATTTAATATTTATTAATCTATTTATCTATTCATTTATTTCACTAGATATTTTCGGTAACCCTTGCCCAGCCTATCTGGAAACCCTTCCTCCCACTCCTCCTCCTCCTCCTCCTCATCTCTTCGTCTTTTCCTTTCAAACCAAATTTCATCCTCAACATCTGTCCACTTTCTCCCCACCCAAATACACACCTTCTCCATTTTTTAATTCGCCCAATTCCCTTCACGTCGTAAATCCCTATTTCCCTTCTCTATGTACCCATCCTCCTCTCTCTCTCACTCACCAGCACAACCATCATCACCACCACCTCTTCCACCTCCTGCGCAGTATGGGGTATTGACTGCACAAGGATTATGCGTTCGATATTTCAATGGTTTTAATGAAATCCCTACGGACCACTCAGAGAGAGAGAGAGAGAGAGAGAGAGAGAGAGAGAGAGAGAGAGGAGAGAGAGAGAGAGAGAGAGAGAGAGAGAGAGAGAGAGAGAGAGAGAGAGAGAGAGAGAGAGAGAGAGAGAGAGAGAGAGAGAGAGAGAGAGAGAGAGAGAGAGAGAGAGAGAGAGAGAGAGAGAGAGAGAGAGAGAGAGAGAGAGAGGGGCTACTTTTATATTCCATCCCTTCGTTCTGTTTTCTGTCTTGAATCTCTCTTTTACCAGATCATGGACTGACTCCGCCTCTTCGTTGGGACAGTGTCCTCAAAGATACAAGTCCTGATTATTTTCTTTTAAGTTGTAAAGCCTGAAAAGGGGGAGAAGGAAGAGGAGAAAGAGGAGTAGAAAGGCGAAGACGAAGACCAAGAAAAAAGACAGACGAAGACGAAAAGGAAGACGAGATAGAGGAAGACGAAGAAGTATACGAAGAGGAAGCCGAAGAAGACGAATATGACGAAGAGGAAGAAGAGGAGGAAGAGGAATAAGCCGGAACAAACAAAGAAGACGAAGAGGAAGACAAAACCGAAATAAACGAGGAAGAAAAAGAAGAAAAACAAGACGAAGAGGGATCTAACTTCGATGTGTCCTTCGGTCAGAGCTTCAGCGGTTGCCGCCCTTCGAAGCAAGAAGTGCGCACGACAACAGCCCCTTCCGTGCCGGGTGACCCTTTCCCCTTCACTGCCGATGGCGTTGGGCTTTTCAATTCATCTCTCTGTCACTCCTTCAATGACCAAGGAGATCTCGAGCCTATCTTCTTATTGGTCGCCGTTTTCCTTCTGTTCCAACGACTGTTAGGTAACTATTCTCCTTGTGTTTATGTCTGTGTGTGTGTGTGTGTGTGTGTGTGTGTGTGTGTGTGTGTGTGTGTGTGTGTGTGTGTGTGTGTGTGTGTGTGTGTGTGTGTGTAAAACCAATGATTGGTTTATTGAGTTAACAGCGATAAAGATATATATTGACAACATATAATTTGTGTAAATTTAAAACTAGTCTATTTTGACTACATGTGCTAGGGTCTAGCACATTATGTAGCATCTAGGAACTGTTATTCACAAATTACGGGACCTATCAGTGATGATAAGGTCAAAGTGTGTGTGTGTGTGTGTGTGTGTGTGTGTGTGTGTGTGTGTGTGTGTGTTTAAGTGTGTGTGTGTGTGTGTGTGTGTGTGTGTGTGTGTGTGTTTAAGTGTGTGTGTGTGTGTGTTTAAGTGTGTGTGTGTGTGTGTGTGTGTGTGTGTGTGTGTGTGTGTGTGTGTGTGTGTGTGTGTGTGTGTGTGTGTGTGTGTGTGTGTGCGCGCGCGCGCGCGTAAATCTCGAGTTCTCCAGTTCGATAAATAACACTACCTCAGCTGATTAAAATACCCTTTACGTTAGCCATAACAAACACATAAATCGTGAGAATTGATGGTCAATGTTGTTGGGGCAGATGGGATGAATGGATCTGTAGTTATGGAACCATGGAGGTAATAGAGATGGATGAGTTGATGGAGAAGGCCCTGAGGAGGGAGGGGGGAAGGGGGAAAGGCTCCTTGGCTGTGATGGGGTGGGGTCAAGGAAATGGAGTTGATAGAGGTGGCTCAGGTAGGGAGTGATGAGTGGGGATGAAGGTGGTACAGGTCGCAAGGGAGGTAGTGGAAGTGGAGGAGGTGTTGGCCATGGAGGTGGAGGAGGAGTTGGCCATGGAGGTGGAGGTAAAGTTGGCCCTGTAGGCGTCACAGTTGAACGACCACGAGACCTTCTCCTTTGGCACCTCGACCTTACTGACGTCCTTCCTTCCATCTCTTCTTCCTTCTTTCCTACCTTTATTATTTCCTCTTTTGCATTCATTCGTTCTTTCCTTCTTTCCCGTCTCCTATCTCTTATTTCTTCATTCATTCCTTGATTATTTCCTCTTCTATCAATGGTTCCCAGTTGCGTTCGATCATCATTTTCCTCTTTCCAGTCTTCCTCTCTTTGTGTGTTCCTTCTTTCTATATTCTCTCCCTCCTTTTTTTTTATTTGCATCATCCTTCCGTTTTCTTCCCTCGTTTCTTTCTCCTTCCTTACTTTCCTTCCTGTCATGTTTTTAGGGTTCAATTTTCAAGTTACTCTAATTCAAAACTGATCATTATTCTAGCACTAGCCCCTCGTCGTCGTCCTCCTCTTCTTCTTCCTATTTCCTTCCTTTCATGTCACCTCCTCTTCCCTATGTACCTGATCTTTCCCAATTATCACTCCCATCTGTTTCTACCTTTCCGTCCTTCTCTTTCCACTCACCCTCTTCCACTTTCCACTTTCTTCCACTCACCCTCTTCTTCGCCCTCTTCCCTCTCTCACAATTAATTCTTTCTCCTCTCCCCAGTTCCCCCCCCAAAAAAAAAATTACTCACCTCTTCCCCCCAATCCTTCTGTGGCTTCCTCCTCCTCATTACCCTAATGCCCAAATTGACACTTCTCTCTCTCTCTTTCTTCATCTCCCCCGAGAACTTGCCTCTCGCCTCTTCTATTCTTCTCTGGTTCTCAAACTTCCTCATTATTTTCACTTAATAACCTCAGCCTGAGCCTCCCTCGCTATGCTTCTTCTCGATTCTTTTTATATTTCTTTCATCGTTGATCTTCTCCAATTATTCTGCTGAAGACTTTGTCTCACTCCATCACAATTTCCTTCCCCTTCAACCATCTTCCTTCCCTATCTTCTCCTCCATCCCTACTTACTCATCCTCACTCTTATTCTCCTCTATCTTCTCCTCTCCCATCCCTTCTCCCCACCTTCCTTCACATCCCTTCCCCCTTCCTTCCCTCCCATCCCTCCTCCCCACCTTCCCTCCCATCCCACCTCCCCACCCATCCCTCCTTCTTACCCATCTCTCCTCTCCACTTCCTTCCCATCTTTCCTCCCCACCTTCCCTCCCATCTCTCCCCCACCTTCCCTCCCATCCCTCCTTCCCACCCATTCCTCCTTTCCACTTTAAACCCCATCCCTTCCCCCCACCATACCGCCTGTCCTTCCTTAATCATCCTCCCTCTTCCCCACCCCTCCTCACTTCCCTTCCCCCTTCCACCCCCACCTTCCCTCCTATCTCTCTCCAATCATCTCCCCTCGTGATGTAAGCCTCACTCAATCCATCCATCTCCACTATCTCCTCGGGGTCTTCCATCCTTCGCCTTTCTCCTCTTCTACTGACATTTGTACCCCTCCCCCGTCCCACACACAAGAGAGGTAATGGGGCTGGCCGGAGGAGTGACTTTTCATTTTTAAATTTTCCTTTTCGTTCTACTTATCCTTCACAACCGTTATCCTCCTCCACCTCGTCTTCCTCATCCTCCACATCCTCAATTTTTCACTCATTTGATCACCAATCTCCCAAGTTTAACCGCGGAAGGCACAGAAACCGGGTTCCCACGAGTGCAGGCCTCATCCTGTACACTACAATTACAAAAATACTTGCCCCACCCCTCCCCAGTCTCCTCCTGCCCTGTGTTCTCGTGCCAAAGTTCTCCGCCGTGCTCCTCTTCCTCCTCCTCCGATTTCGGTTTGTTTACATCACAACCCCGCCCCAAGCCACGCCCACTCCCTGTCGCAGCTCTTCCTGTACATTTGAAGGTACAATTTTTTCGTTTCCTTTTCTTTCTTTTTTTCTTCTTTTTTTTCTTTTTTCTTTTCAAGGTTGTTATTCGCCCACATTGTTCCAATAATTTACTGTAACCTTGACTGAAAACTCATTCGAATACAGATATGTAAAGAACGAGTGTGGTGTAACTTCTTTAACGTCTGTTGTGCACATGGGCCGGTATTCGTAAGCCTTTGGTTCCCAACGATAAAATAATCCTTGCTTGGTTCGTAGGACTGTCGATTAAAAAAAGAAGAGGAAAAAAAAAAGGAAATTGCATAAAATATGCAGTCGGGGTACATGAAAATGGGGGAGGGGGTGAACTAAGACAGCCCTGACCAATTTATTTGTGTTCAAGTTGCACCTCGTCTTCGTCATCTTTAGTGCCTTCGTCTTCGTTGTTTTCATCGTCTTCGTCGTTTTCCTCGCTTTCGTCTTCGTCTTTGTCTGTCTTCGTCTTTGTGTTCTTCGATTTCGTGATCTTCTTCGTCTTCATCTTTGTTGTCTTCGTCTTCGCTCTCTTTGTCTTTCTTCGCCTTCGTGGTCTTCCATTTCGTGATCTTTTTCGTCTTTGTTTTGGTCTTAAAAACATAAGAATGAAGGAGGCTGCAAGAGACCATAAGGCCTACCCTAGGCAGTTCCATGTCTATTACCACCTGTCATCCCCATCCATAAAGTTGTTTAAGCGTTTCTTAAAACAATCGATAGTGCGCTCACTATATGGTTACTAAGTCTATTCCATTCGTTGACCACCATATTAATAAACCAATTTTCTTATTTCCTTCTTAAATCTAAATTTGTCCAATTCAAATACATTACTATGAGTCCTGCCCCATTGTCTTAATATGATGACCTTGTTTGTGTCATCCTTGTCAAAGCCACTTGAACATCTCTATTAGATCACCCTCGCATTCTACGTCTTTCCAGAGAGTGTAAGTTAAGGTGCCTTAGCCTCTTCTGAGCTCATGTATCATTTTGGTCATTCTCCTCTGTACTGATTCTAGTGAATTGATGTCCATTCTATCAGACGAAGACCAAAACTGTACCACATAGTCAAGGGTAGGTCTAACTGACGCTAGAGTTTGATGATTACCTCTGCACTTCTATAGGTAACCGTCCTAGCAATGAAACCTAGTGCTCTGTTAGATTTATTCCTGGCGCTAATGCACTGTTTCCTGGATTTAAGGTCAGGACTCACTAGAACTCCCAAGTCTCTCTCGCACTCAGTTTTCTCTAAAAACGTGTTGTGTAAGCTATATCTATTTTCGGGGTTGTGTAGCCCTGCGTTTAACACACAGCACTTTGAGATAATTGTCTGTCTACCTCGTCTTCGAGGTCTTCGATTTTGTGATCGTCTTCGTCTTCCTCTTCGCTGTCTTTGTCTGTCTATCTTCGTCTCCGTGGTCTTCCATCTCGTGATCTTCTTCGCCTTCGTCTTTTCGTCACCACCAAC
>NC_134783.1:83258430-83270930 GCF_046742065.1 Oratosquilla oratoria
CTTGGCACCCTTGTAAGGGGGAAAATGCCTTTGGTATATGTATTTATTTATTTACTTAATCTTATTTCTGCTATTCTATTTATTTTTTATTTGTTTATTTATTAATCACTCATTTCATTTGTCTATTTATTTACTTTTGTTTGACATTTGCGGGGCTGAGACTCGCGCGAACCTCGACCATGGGGCGCTTCGGCATCTCTTCATAAAGCCGAGGACCTCCGGGAGGGGTGGGGTGGGGTGGGGGTGTGGGTTCGGTGCTGCGAGAGTTCCGGAGTTTAGAGAGGAGGGAAGGGGGGGGGATTGTGAAGGCTGCAGACCCCACCCGAACCTCAGCCTCCTTCTCTTTTCTTAATTCTTTCCTTCTTCATGCTTTTAACCCGTCGACGTGGCAAGATGTTCTCTTTACAAAAAAAAAAAAAAAAAAACTGAAGATCCCCTCAGTTTCTCTTTTGCAGGTCTTCTTCCGACTAATGCATTATTATTTTATTCCTCTTCAGGGGCCACCCTTGAACGTCGAAAGCCAAGCTCTTCGGGTTTTTTCTACTTTTCTCCAACTGTGGCCCATATCTATAGGACAAACGAAGACAGAAGAGGATGGAGGAGGACAAGGAGGAGGAAGACGAGGGAGAGGGAGGAGGAAGAGGGAGAGGGAGGAGGAAGAGGGAGAGGGAGGAGGAAGGGTGGGGGAGGAGGACAAGGAGGGAAAGGATGCGGAGAAGGTAGAGGAGGGAAAGGAAAAGGAGGAGGAAGAAGAGGATGAGGGCAACGAGAAAGAGGAGTAGGAGGAAGGAAGATGGAGAGGGAGGAGGAAGAATGGGGAGGAGGACGAGGAAGAAGAGGAAGGAAAGGTAGAAGAGAAAGGGAGGGAGGGGAAGAAGGAGGGGGAGGAAGAAGTGAGGAGGAGGTAGAGGGGGAGAACGGGAGGGGGAGGAAGAAGGAAAAGAGGAGGGCAAGGAGAGTGAAGAGGATGTGGAGGAGGACGAGGAAGAGGAGGGAAAGGAAGAAGAGAAATGGAAGGGGAGGAAGAGGATAAAAAGGGGGAAAGGGAGGAGGGACAAAGGACGACGGGAGAAGAGCGAACGAAGAGCGATGAGGACAAGCAAGAGAAAAATAAACATATAAATAAATGGACACTAAATAAATAAAGAAATAAAATCTAATGAAAAAAATAATAATATATTTCCGCGTGCATCAAAGTTACAAGTTCCCGACTGGCAACACTCAACCTGGGCTAAAAATGCAGTTGGCAACCACAAGAAAGAGAAAGAGAGAAAGAGATAAAGAGATAAAGAGAGGGAGAGAGGGAGAGAAAGAGAGAGACAGAGAGGGAGAGAGGGAGGGGGAGGGAAAGCGTGAGAAAACAAAAGTAATCACTTAAGTAAGTTGTGCTCAGAATAAATTGCCTCGACAAGAAGAAGTGTTACCAAACAGCATCAGTAAGAGGGGGTTTACACGGTCTAACGGTTCGTCGAACGCGGTTCGACAGATACGTTGTTCGACAACCAAATACCCCGTTCACACATCACTTTAAACACGTGTCTGTCGAACCGCGTTCGACGAACCGTTAGACCGTGTAAACCCCCTCAAACACCTTCACCGGTCCTCGTGCATTTATTCTGGCTCCGCCAAACCATTTTGTCTTACCGAAGGAAATCCCCTTCAGGTCAGGCGCAGCAGTCGGGTTGAATCCAACTCGATTAGCCCTTGCATTGTCTATGACTTGTATATTTGTTCTAACTACCGACAGGTGATTTTATTCATCTGAAAGAGACTTCTGTGCCCCCAAAAGGACTGCCTTACTACCGATGCTGTAAAAAGAGATAAATAAATACATTCATAAAAAAATATCAATAAATAAAATAAACAGCAATAATAATATTAATAACAATAATAATAATTTTGCTCTGGATGTGCGCCAGACACATTCATTCAGCTCAGGGTAGGACCCTTCTTTCCGGTAAAGGGTTGACCTAGACCGACGAATTTCATCAGCTAATCAACCCATCAATCCATTAGCCAAACACATAACAAACCGGGGCGAGCCCACACAACAATGGAGGGTCCGATCAGATTACAAATGGATCTTGGGTTAGGTCAAGGTCTCACAAGGTTATTTCAGGTCAGGTCAGGGCAGGTCGTGCCTATTGTGGGTTTCCCAGAAGAAGAGAGACCAAATCACTGTTTCCCACGACAAACCAGCAGTGTAGAAAATGTGACGACCATGTAAGCGGGGAGTTCCATTGACAAAAGATCAATTGGTCCCTACATGGTTGTTTCGGTACCTAGACTAATCTTGATACGATGATATATATATTTTTTTTAACTGTATAGGAGCAAACAATTCTAGTTGGGGTTTTGTAGCTAAGTAAATGTCGAGACGTTTTTTAATATCTCAACATTAGAATAATCAATGACGTTGGATGGTAGATCATTCCGTATGTAAACAACGCGACTGAAGAAAAATTATTTTGTCACGTTTGTTTGATTTTTTCTTTTTTACTACAAATTTGAATCCATTACTCACAGTTGTATTGAAGAAGCTGGAGGAGAAGAAGACAGAGGAGTAGCAGGCTGAGGAAGAGTAGGAGAAGACGTAAAGGAAGAGGAAAGGGGTAGGAGAGCCAAAGAATTGAAAGAGGTACATAAGGAGTAGGAATAGGAGGAAGACTGAAATATTCTTTTCTTAATACAATAGCTCCTTCATATAAATAACTAGTTGTGACTAAGTGAAAGGCAAGGGAAGAAAATTAGAAACTTCTCTCTCTCTCTCTCTTGCGCGCGGGCTCCATGAAGCCCAGTGCATTAACGGTTATAACGGTTATAAAGACTGAACGAAAATGAAAACCTGAAAACGTGACCTTACCGTCAAATTTTGCTAAATGATGAAAAAAGGTTATGCGATAAAAAGAAACGGTGAAGAAGAATAAGGAAAACACGAGAAAGAAAAACAAAAGAAGACAAGAAAGATGAAAAAGGAAGAAAGAAAAGAGAGGAAGAAATAGAAGGCAGATAAGAAAGGAGGAAGAAGGGAAGAGAAAGGAGAAAGAAGGGAATAGAAAAGAAGAAAAGGAAGAAGAGGAAGAAGAAAAAGAGGAATAATAATGATAAGAGGAGGAATAAGAAGAAGAGGAAGAAGGAGAAGAGAAAGGAGGAAGAATTAAAGAGAAAAGGGGTAGAAGGAAAGAGGAGAGGGAGCGAAAGCATTGGTAGAGTTGGAGGCGGGGGAGGAAGAGGAAGAGGAACAGGAGTAAGGGGAAGAAGAAAAGAGGAGAGAGAACGAAAGCATTGGTAGAGTTGAAGGAGGTAGAGATGGAGGAAGAGGAAGAATAAAAGGAAGAGGAGTAGGAGGAAGAGGAGTAGGAGGAAGAGGAGTGGTGTGAACCAGAGGAGACGAACTCTGATGCAAGTGTCCAGTACTACATGGTCGACGGCAAAGAGATCGAACCGCTCTGAAGACCTTGAATTCGAAAACATTTGATGAAGACCGTGTCGGATTAAAAAACAAAAATCTAATGAGTTAATGTACAGTCAAGCAAACAAAATAACCAGGGACAACAAATGAGATATCGCATGAGTGGGGTGGAAATCCACGTCGAGTGTGGGAAGGGTCGGGGGGGGGGGTAGCCGTACAAGTGTGGGAATTCCTATGGGACAGAGCGTATGAATGGAAGAAGAGTTCCTTTGTGTGTAGACAGAGGGCCTAAGGGAGGGAGTTCATGAAGTGGAGTAAAAACGAATTGGGGCAATGCCATTGAGTTCCAGCAAAGAGGAAAAATAATTCCACAAGAATGAATAATGAAATGTCTGCATTTCGTATGGAACCTTGGTTTCTGGGAGGCTCTAAATTTGATAAAATTTTAGAAATGCACACCTACGCGATATAGCAATACCAAATTAATTATTAATTTTGTAAATTATAATACATCAACGTAATATGCTGTTTTCTTGGCAGAAATCAATAACAAAAAAAGTTGCTAAAACCGATTTACTAACAAACGAAGTCGCGGCGGTTGAATGATACGCCATGTTTATTTTGACAGATGCCGAGATCAAAGAAATGAAAGGATGATAAATTCGTCTATCCTAACCTAACCTACGTAACCTAACTTATATATATAAATTCGGTACCTTAAATTCTAAAGATCATCCGGGTCGTCGTCGTCATCATGGATGCTGACGGCCCGATTATTATTGTACCTCGGGCAATTAACAGACGACGGCAGAACCCCGTGTTCTCTCATAAAGTCCAAGGAAGCCCTATTGTCTTTGTAACAACGCTTATTTACGTCACTTGGAGTTGGAGAACACCCGGTCCACAACATAAAAGCCATCGTTCGTTAGTAGATTTGCTTGTAGCAAGGTATTTGTTATTTATTTCCGTCAAGAAAATCGCATATTACGTTCATGTATTATAATCTTGAAAATTAATATTTAATTTTCTAATTTTATCTCGCGTAGTTGTGCACAACTAAAAAAGACGGGTGTTCTCTCTCTTTTCACTGTTCCCACGATCAAATTTGTCCCAAAGAACCGGTCTTATATTTTCATGCCTATCTGAGAATTCGAGTTTTCTTCTTCTATTTTTTCTGTCGCCAAACGAATTTATTTTGCATGAGGGTATCCAAAATATATATATGAACATCTTGGCTCCGCCATTACTATAGTCTCTAATCTGGCTAAGTCCAGACGATTTCATTTAGCTAAAGGGACAACGTGGCTGACGGGAGGGGAGAAGTGTAAGCCGTCGCAAAAGTATTCGAACCTTTGTCTAATGGCACCGTATCTCATACAATAACATGTGTTCGTTTCTCTGCATCCAACGGCGTTCAAGCTTTTCCTGCAGCCATATTGTAAATCACAACTACCTGTTCTCAAATGACGACCCTCGTTCGGTGTTATCACCGAGATTACATTCGTCATTTTCCACACACATACGTATTATACGGATGTAGCTTCTTGAGGACGGGTCTTGTCCAAACACTGAGCCCTGGGGAACTCCGCTGGCGCAGATCAGATGTCATGCAACCGAATGCCATTCCATTTCTCTCTTGGCCTATCATTCATACTATCTTTTATCCAAATACATGTTGCGCTTAAATCACAGTATTTGTCTGTGTTGAAATGCATGTTGTTACATATACAGAGATAGAGAAAAGAGATAGTCAAAAATTATTTACTCGAAGTTATACCTCTCCCGAAGGTATAAACATGGTGAGTCTTATAATGACCAAACTACAGATCAGGTAAGATAAATAGATTTTATTCTTACGAGAAACTCCAGAGTGTTTCACAAAAGCAAAAATTATCACAGGAAATAACCAGCAAAATGTTATCACTGTCATCGACATATAGGGAAAAAATTGAAAGGTGTCCTGAAAGAAAAGCGAAAAGCTGAAGAAATTGGTTTTGATCTACGACCGCTTTGTCGTAATTTTGTTTACAAAGAAACTAACAAACCAAAACCAATATCTCTCCTACGGACGTTGTCCAAGCTAGTTTACAATTGGATAATGCAACACAAGGTGTCAAGAAGATTGTCGAGCCGATACGAGGGGACGGAGTTCAAATAAATGAGAAAGAAAAGGAAAAGGCGCGCACATATACATGCATACATACATTTATAAATAATACAAGAGCTAATGTGTACCGAAGTGACGTCACATTACATACGCAAATCATGATACGCAGTGTGTATGTGTGTGTGTGTGTGTGTGTGTGTGTGTGTGTGTGTGTGTGTGTGTGTGTGTGCGTGCGCGCGCGCCCGCAACGGGAGTATTTTCTAATACAGCTTCCGCCAGGCTATTTCATTGATCCTCGTGGCACGGAGGTTAACGAAGAGTGTTACCGCCCATCTCGTTGAACCCCTTCCGTAACGGGCGTCACCCTTCCCTCTCATTCATCTCCGTGACACAGGCTCGGTAACAAAAGCGGAATTATATTCTATCGAGACATACAAAGAGTCTGAAACTGTTCTCTCGACTTTGGTTCAATAATGTATATAACTGCATCGCTAAGGGTGGGGACGGGGGGAGGGGAGGTACGCCTCTGGATATCCAGATATAAAGGAAGAAGCGAGGAGGAGGCGGAGAAGAAGGAGGAGTCGAGGAGAAGGAGGAGGAGGAGGAGGAGGAGGAAGAGAAAGAGGAGGAGAGCAGGTGGAGGAGGATGTAATCTCAAAGAATAAATCATTGCCCGTTAGCTGCCTGCCAGAGCTGCAACCTGGATCAGCCTTGCTTGCTTACACGCTGTACACGCAACAGGGTTCTCACAGCGGAACCCGAGGGCACAAATATCTAAAGGAAAAGAAAAGAAAAGGGAAAGAAGAATAAATATATACATATATATATATATATATATATATATATATATATATACAAATGAATAAATAAGAATAAAAAACAGAAGTTGGAGCAGAACCAAAAGTAAGCCGCTCCACTTGTGCAACAATGTTGATAGTTTGTGTTAAGGTGCGGCTAACGTTGTTATTCAGATGTGGGGCAGGATGGAGTGAAACTGGGTTCCTATCGGCCGGGTGATACTTTTCCCCTTTGCTCTGGGCGCCGCCAGACTATTTCATTCACCTCTGTGGCACCCAGTACAGCAACCAAGGTGTCTCAGGCTCATTAATCAGTATGTGGAGCTGTCCAAACAAAACGATAATAAATGAATAAATATATAACTAGTTACACAAAAAATCAACAAGAGAAAAAAAACTCAATCTTTACGAAAAAGAAAGAAAATATACATATATATATATATATATATATATATATATATATATATATATATATATATCAGTAAATCCTTGATATATCGAACTAATTGGGGGAAAGGCATGGTCGTTATTGCCGAAAGTTCTATACATTCGAAGGTTTTCTCATATCGAACTTTCTGCACATATCGAACTTTGGGTCGGTTTACGAGATGAAAGTTTGGTACATACTGTCCAACCACTTACAGTATATATAAAATTATAAAGGTAACAATAATAGATCCACCAACGCGGCGGCGCGGGCTTCCTGGCGGCGGCGGCGGCGGCGGCGGCGGCGGCGGGAGGAGGAAGAAAGTGCCGCGAAAAACGAGGAGCGAACTTGGAGGTGACGGGCAAGAAATGGAAAAGCGGATCGACGTACACAGCCCCGCCAACATGGGGGAGAACCACCTCTCCCACCCCCCACCCCAACCTTCCCCTTCTATCCACACCAACAGAGAACAGGGACAGGAGATCGACAGGTAGATAAGTTAGAGCAGATGAACGGCCAGACGGAGAGAAGGTTGGGTAAAGGTAATTGAATATAGGGATAAGTAGATAAACAGGAAGATGTATGTCTAGATAGATGTTCAGGGAGTATGACACACGTATGGATGCACCTATTGAGACAATTGGATGAGTACCAGGTTAGAATCGCGCACACACACACACACACACACACACACACACACACACACACACACACACACGCACATAATGGTTATCATTGTTGATGGACGTACCCACAAGCGGTAAATTGAAGAGAGAGCAGCTCGATATAAATCTGTGATGAGAAAAAATGGATGGATGGATGGATGGATGGATGGATGGATGGATGCGCGCCAACTCCTCTTCCATATCATGTGACACTTACTCTATTCTGGTTGCTGGCGAGTAATTTTATTCATACGAACATAAGAATGGAGGAAACTACAAGAGACCATAAAGCCTAAATTAGGCACTTCCATGTCCCTTACCACCTGTCATCCCTATCCATAAAGTTATCTAATCTTCTCTTAAAACAACAAATTATTTCAGCACTCAATACATGGTTACAAGTCTATTCCACTCTATTGGTAAACCAGTTCTTGCCTATTTAATTCTTAAATCTACATTTGTCCAATTCAAATATATTACTACGAGTCCTGTCCTGCTGTCTTAATAAGATGACCTTGCCCGCATCAGCCTTGTCAAAGCCCTTGGCCCATTGGAATACCTCCGCGTTGTCCCTCCATCGGTAACAGACTATACGAGTTACTGAGGAGATGAAGGAGGATAAGTGGGTGTTCGTAAACCGGAACCATTGCTAGACTAACCATCAAATCTTGTTGAAAAGTAAATCTGTGACACGACGGGCCGAAGTATTCAGGTGTAATAAATACGCGCGCGCGTACACACACACACACACACACAAACACACGAGCTCTGAGCTCTCATACGGGAGGGTACCAGCTGTCGATCACGAGTCCAACACTTGATCCATGACTATGGGGAATCACAAACACAGAGGGAGAGAAAGAGAGAGGAGAGAGGGGAGGGAGAGGGACGGGAAGGAAGCAAAGAGGGGAGGAAGGGAAGGAAGGAAGGAGGAAGGGAGGGAGGAAAGGGAGGGAGGAAAGGGAGGGAGGAGGGGAGAAAGGGAGGGAGGAATGGAGAAAGGGAAGGAAGGAAAGGAAGGAGGTAAGGGAAGGAGGTAAGGGAAGGAGGCTTGGGGAGGAGGAAGGGAGGGAGGAGGTAGGGAGGGAGGAAGGGTAGGAGGAAGTGAAGGAAGAGAGGGAAGGGAGAAAGAAGGGAGCTGAGGGATGAGAGACCAACTTGGGAGAGTGGGAGGAAGAGGAAGGAGGAGAAGGAAGGGGTACAGGTAGTGGGTAGGAGGTAGTGAAGAAGGATGGGGAGGAAGAAAGAGAGGGAAGGGAGCAGAAGGAGGAGAGAAATAATTTGGGAGTGGGGAAGGAAGTGTGTAGGAGGAGAAGGAACGAGGAAGGTAATCAGGAGGGTGGATAGGGAGCGGTGGGGAGTGGGTGGGGGATGATTTGAAAGCAGAGTTCCTGTGTAGTCTAGAGACAGAAGGCAAAGCGTGGAAAGGCTCAAGTGGAAGGCCGCTTCGGCGCCCGGAAGACAAGATGGATGGCGGCGCCACGAGAATTGAAGAGCCGTTCGCATGATGGATGGATGGATGGATGCATGGATGGTGGATGACGCTCGAGGGATGAACTCGGAAGGTGGCAATGATGTATCAATGTGTGCTGACGTAGTTCGCTGTAACATGATGCATGATATCATTGGGACCACGGCCTGAAGATGATGCCCTCTGAGCGAGACCCCGCTCATGGTAAGGTCCGCCGTCGAAAATGAAAGAGATCAGAGTAAAATAAATAAATGAATAAATAAATGAATAAAAGAAAAAAAATAAACGAATAGAATTAATCAAAATGATAATGATAATAATAAGAAAAAATATACAGGGTGTTCCAAAAGTATATGTCACATGACAACATTTTGTATCTTAATAACTATTGAGGATATAAAAAATCGATTTATATATCCTGAAACCCTATGATTTCAAGTTTTTGTACAAGAAAGATGAATGCAAAATTGCGATAAATTAACTCATCATAATTTTTAAAGGTGTTCAATGTGTGCGATTGGGTACCACGGCACACATCCAAACGGTAATACATTTCTTGCAAAACGCGACCTAGAATAACGTAGTCGATGGTTGCCAAGATTTCTGATATTCAAGCCTTCAGGTCATCCACGTCTCTGGGGAGGGGAGGTACACAAACCAAACCTTTCAAATACACCCAGAGAAAAAAGACGCATGGAGTGAGATCTGGAGACCCAGGGGGCCATTGCAGGAACACGCGATCAGTTCGTCCGGAACGTCCGATCCATAACCGGATTAACAGAAGAAAACTTGATTATTTTAGCTTTTAAATGGTACCAGTTTCATCTTGCTACCATTTGTAGTTCATAATACACGAGTTCTTAGAATGTGACATATACTTTTGGAACACCCTGTATATGTGTGTTTGTGTGTGTGTGTGTGTATATATATATATATATATATATATATATGTATATATATATGTATATATATATATATATATATATATATATATATGTATATATATACATACCAGGATCACGGCAATTCCTTCCTCGCCGGGTGGCACTTTTCCTTTCGTTTTCACGCACGGGGGAGGGGAAGGGGGAGGGGGGGCGTCTGCCTTCCAGCCGCTGCATAACATTTCCGGTGCAGCGAAAAGGGATGATGTGTCGAACATTAGGTGGAGTGCAGAGAACAAGGTCACACTTTAACCATAGCCAGGCATCCAGGGCCTAAAACCTGTTTATGTAGTGCCTTTCGAAAGAAAGGAAGAAAGAGAGAGATAAGGAGGGAGGGAGGCAGAGACTGAAAGAGAAAGAGGGGGAGAGAATGAGAGAGAAAGCGAGAGAGAGAGGAAGTGGAAGTGGAAGAGGAAGAGAGAGAGAGAGAGAGAGCAAAAGAGGGAGGAGGAGAGACAGACAGAGCGAAAGAGGGAGGAAGAGAGAGAAAGCGAGAGAGAGGAAGAGGAAGAGAGAGAGAGAGAGAGTTCACTTTATAATGAAATTACATGAAGTTGCTCAGAACATGATTAAATGACGCTTTCGTCCATCCAGTATATATATATATATATATATATATATATATATATATATATATATATATATATATATATATACATACATATATATCATCAAGCTGCCATTTGAACATTTGAAGCATGAAGTCAAACGAATCTGCGGGAAATATCGGCCCCGCGTATGACATTTTACCTCCTGTTAATCCCGTTCTAATCTCCTCAAAGCTTTGCATCTCTTTTGCTCTTTCTGCCTGAAACTCCTTATTCTCTTTATCCCGTTAATGATTCCATGGATAAGACCCCCACCCACCCCCACCAGACCCCTACAAAGCACTGCTTGCCCACGCCACACACAGAAAAAAAAAATGTGTTAGCGTGGTATGTTGTATATCATACCATTATTATTGTACTTGTGTGTTGCTTATTTGGGGAATTATATGTTTTCCCCCCTTTATAGGATATACCGAGATAACGGTGGTCACGTCTGTAAGAGCGTTCACGTGAAGGGTGCTTCCTGGTCACGTAATACTATGCAGTCAATGCCACATATGACCTAGAGCACGGGTGGCAACCTTTTTAGGTAGTGTGGGTGGTGCCAAAATAATCCAAATCTTTCATGAAAAATTTCCTCGCATGCCTGCGGAGTAGAATGATCATGGGCCCACATATGAGTAATGGGCCCCCTCCCTCCCTCAACTTCACCTCCCAAGAGGGCCCCAATCCGTCGCCCAGCGCAACATGCGGTTACCAGTGGCCATACAAAAAAAGCTAAAGATTTGTTAGTTACCTATTCTAAGTTGAGCTCTGGGTTTCGTTTGCAGCAGTAAAAGTCGTTAGTGTGCAACCAGGTTCCCCCCCCCCCTTGGCCTGAAGTGTGGATACTTTTTCCCACTGCGACGCGTCCTATTCCCTATCAAATCTGAACAACTCTTTCCATAGCGGGTGGCATTTTTCCTTTTAATTATGGCTTTTCCTAAACAATTTTATTCTTCATAGGGTCTCTTCAGTAGCAACAGAGTCATAGCCTGCTTATATATTAACCCATTAAAACCAACTTCAATTTAAATATGTATTATCCCTCCATAGTTACCTTCCTTAAATTTCTAATAACATCTATAGCGCCATTTCTTTAGAGCAATGTTATTCCCAGTGATAGAAAGGCTGGATATTGCGGACAACAAACGTAAAGAAATTCAAAGCGAAACCGGTCAGGGATAAACTCGGACCTAGACTCGTGTCTTCCACTGCATGGCTCTTCAAACAAATAACTATATAAATGAATAAATTAATAGAAACAAGTAGTACAAAATAGTTCTGGTCTACCGAGAGATATAAGCGTCCTGTCACATTTTCCCACTCCACCCGGGGAAGCGGTTTCAACAGCCCCGAACCCCCCTCAAGTTGGGCGCCAACCTCGGCGCACTTTTTTTTCTCCGCCGCTTCGTCGGTCCACTTCGCGTGTCGAGGAGGAAGTCGCCACTACAAATGGATGCTATCACAGTTTAACACCCTCGTATGTCGTATTGACTACATTATTTTATAGCTGGTACCTAGTAAATATAAATAAATATATATATATATATATATATATATATATATATAATATATATATATATATATATATATATTTAGTACTAATAATAATAGTACTAATGATAAAAAAAAATAATAACAATACTAAATTTGCTGACCACATTAACTTCTACTATTCATTCGTTCTGCTGCTACCTTCCTTAACTCTCTCCTTCCCAATTTCTCTTCGATGGCATGCACTGTCTTCAAGGATAGGAGCCCTTGTTATTCCCGATGAATTTATTACAACTCCGTTTGACTCAAAATTCTGTATTTATCAAAATCACAGGTTCAATAACAAACCTGTTCTCTTCCTCAATATTTTTTCTTAGACCATAGAGTCGTTTTCGTCTCGTTTAAGGGTTTTACTTAACATTCTCGCTGCGTTTCATATTTGTATCTTATCGCAGTTGCCGCCTTACGATGATATTCAACAAGAGGGGACAGGAACCCCATGTGCATTGAGATGGTCGTCATTCATCATCCTGTTGGATTAACATTGACCTTAGAAGTAACACTTTAGATCACAATATCAAAGGAACGCAACAGAA
>NC_134783.1:83275930-83310930 GCF_046742065.1 Oratosquilla oratoria
AGGCCGGGAGGGGAGAGGATGGAACGGGAGGGGAGAGGATGGGCCGGTAGGGGAGAGGACGGGCCGGGAGGGGAGAGGATGGAACGGGAGGGGAGAGGATGGGCCGGGAAGGAAGAGGAAGGGCCGGGAGGGGAGAGGATGGGCTGCGAGGGGAGAGGATGGGCCGGGAGGGGAGAGGATGGGACGGGAGGGGAGTTGATGGGCCGGGAGGGAAGTGGAAGGGCCGGGAGGGGTGCGGATGGGCCGCGGGGGATGAGGAGGGGCCGGGAGGGGAGAGGATGGAACGGAAGGGAAGAGGATGGGCAGGGGAAAGGAAGAGGAAGGGCCGGGAGGGGAGAGGATGGAACGGGAGGGGAGAGGATGGGCCGGTAGGGGAGAGGACGGGCCGGGAGGGGAGAGGATGGAACGGGAGGGGAGAGGATGGGCCGGGAAGGAAGAGGAAGGGCCGGGAGGGGTGTACCAGAAGGATATGGAATGGGAAGGAGGAGCAGGGGATGATGGGTGGGGAGTGGAGGGAGACGGAAGGGTATTCGGTGTGACGGGAGACGACGTGTTACATAAATATTCTGCTCACACGAACCTTACCGTCCCTTGAGGACGATCTGTCTTTACCATCAAGCGGACACGAAGAACCGATAGGTGAACAGGAGAGAACAGAGCCGTAAAACGAACAGGACTGAAAGCTTACGCGCAAACTGAGACGCAGGCGACACAGGCGACGCAGCACAGAGCAAAGGCAGACTTCCTATTGCTGAATTGATGTACAATTTGAAACTCTCATTTGAAATGCTTGCTGAAGAAGTACATCTAGACGTATTTCAAGTGAGTGAAAAGTTTAAATTCAGTTCAACAACAGGAATTCTGTCTTTGCTCTGTGCTGCGTTGCCTGTGTCGTCTGCGTCTCAGTTTGCGCTTAGGCTCAGAACAGACCCGTTGCCTACTTCGACTGGTCAGCGAACTGCAAAACGGGAGATATACTGGGAGATAACTTTTGCTGGGAATAACACCCCTTCAGCCCTTAAGACTCAATGGAAGGGTTTTTCGTTTATGATGGAACACACACACACACACACACACACAAACACACACACAGACACACAACAACCGCTATTCCACAGGTCCGAATTCAATTCCCACCCAGGTCTGAAATAATTTCTGCATGTCTGCACTGCGAGCCGGCACTTCAACTCTTGAGGCCAAGGAGAGGTAGGTGTAGGTGTAGGTAGGTAGGTAGGTGTGTGTGTGTGTGTGTGTGTGTGTGTGTGTGTGTGTGTGTGTGCGTGTGTGTGTGTGTGTGTGTGTGTGTGTGTGTTTAAGGTCACAACATTACCCATAGATCGGATGTATATATGAGCTCTGAGCTCTCATCCAGAAGGGTAATAGCTATCGGTCACACACTAATCAAGACAACCTCTTTAACAAGAGTTCTTACCCTAAACTGACCAAAACTGTCTGTCGGGTGACAACCTAACATAATCTATAAAAGAATCGAAGGTGCCAAGGTACTCTTAATCCCTTGCACTAGAACAAAATCATCCGGCGCCGATCAGAATACACAATAAAGGGCGTCATCGCGTCCTGAGCCCTAGTCAATAAAACAGACTGAAAAGGTGAAAGACATCTTGTTAACAAGGAACTCTACAACAGATGTCATCCCCGTCTGTTCTCTAATCCTTTTGTTTTTCCTTTCATGTTTTTCTCTCCTCTAAATTTCTTTCAACCCCGTACCATAAACATAAGCTACAAAAACAGCAGCCCTAAATGAGGTACGACTGGCTAGGTGCAATTAAATTATTAACCTACAACGCGCATCATACCAGCTGGCATCATATCAATTGCAGCTCGAAGCAAAACAGCCCAACCACTCAAAAACAAAGAATGAGTGCTCTAGACAATCGTTTGACGACCATCATTGAGTGAACGATCATCGTTGAGCGGTAATCGCATCTAGCAAAACGTACCTTTAGGCACACCAGCCTCCAGAGCCATCAACCTTTTTCTCAATTCCCGTGGCTTGACTAGATTCGAAAATTGCTTTTTGAACAACACCAGACCCAATCAATCACTTGATCGACGGCTCGAGACTTGTGTGCTATCACGGTTCCTCGTTCCGTGACCCACTTTAAAGATTTATTGCTGGCAAACAGCAGACTAGGAGTGGTACATCAGGAAAAACCGGGAACTCCGGCGGAATATGACAGGGAGCCCAACATACCACGCGCCTTCGGGCATGTCAGGGTTATCAAGAATCGAATTCTTAGTCAATGGGTCCCCCCCCCCCACTCTTCGGAACTATTGCACTAACTTAACCCCTAACCTAACTTAACTTTGACATACTGATTAAAATCCTAGTATGTGGAGTGTATGGAAACCACAACGTCAAACTATGGCGGGAAAACTCACGACGTCGCCCGAACTTCAGCAATCGAAAGGGAGTCCAAATTACTCAAAATCGGAGAGAGAGAGAGAGAGAGAGAGAGAGAGAGAGAGAGAGAGAGAGAGAGAGAGGGGGGGGGGTTATGCAGGCAAGTTCATCATATTAAGACAGCAGGGTAAGACTCGTAGTAACGAATTTAGATTAGACAATTTTAGGTTTAAAAAGGAAACAGGCCAAAACTAGTTAACCAAGAAAGTGGTCGACGAATAGAATAGAATTAGTAACGAAGAAGTGAGTGCTGAAACAATTGGGTGTTTTAAGACAAGATAAAATAGTTTATGGATGAGAATGACAGGTGGTAAAGGACATGGAACTGCCTAGTTTAAGCATTATGGTCTCTTGGAGTTTCCTCCACTCTTATGTTCTTGTGTGTGTGTGTGTGTGTGTGTGTGTGTGTGTGTGTGTGTGTGAGAGAGAGAGAGAGAGAGAGAGAGAGAGAGAGAGAGAGAGAGAGAGAGAGAGAGAGAGAGAGAGAGAGAGAGAGAGAGAGAGAGAGAAAGCGCACTGGGTTAGGCTTGGATGAAAACGTTCTCAATATAGCATCTGGAAACCCGCGCCTGCCCAGTGAGCACCACTCCCCCCCCCCTCTTTGGCCACTACAGTGGCCCAATGGGTCAGCCTGCCTTCTTGGCTGCTCGATACAATAAAAGTAAATTTATTTTTGTAAGAAATGGATATTGGAAAAGGGCGCGGTGCTCCAACCGTGGCATCGCCAGGCCGTCTTAAAGAGGAAATGTAGCAATCTCTCATATCTAAACTTTTCTAAAGATGGAATTATATGCTCGTAAATCACTTAATCGTGTTTATAACATTTGCCTGTTGATCATTCTTAGGTAATTTGAGGATTGTCATATATATATTCATAGTTTCTAAAATTCTTTTTCGAATGACAAAATATGGAAAGTTTTCGCCCTCCCTCTATTTATTTCTATTTTCATTATTATTATTATATTACTATTATTATTATTATTATTATCAATATTATTATTATTATTATCATCAATTATGCGGCCCGTACGGAAAACAACAAATGCGAGGGAAAACAACAAATGCGAGCAACACAGTTCTACGTGTGTTATCGGTAAGAATTTGGATCATGTACATTTAAGAACACCGTGTTTACTAACACACACAAGGCTTCGGATGCAAGGAATGACTCTTGTGGCACTCCCCGTGTAAGAGAGCTGTCCGCGTATGCGTACAGTTATCTAGAAATATCACACGTCGCTGACTCAGGTCTCGTTTTCACTCAGAGTGGACGTTTCGTTAACGGTCATGCCTTCTCCTCATCGACAAGTTTGGCCTTCATGTCACAAATTAGGCCTCGTCATTGCTGATGTCTCTGGCCTTCCTGTTGCCGTCACCCAGTCTGGCCTTTCTGTTGTCACGAAGGTTGTTGACACGCATTTTCAACTTCCTGTTGTTGCTGTCACGCAGTCTGGCCTTCCCGTTGTTGCCGTCACGCAGTCTGGCCTTCCCGTTGTTGCCGTCACGCAGTCTGGCCTTCCCGTTGTTGCCGTCACGCAGTCTGGCCTTCCCGTTGTTTCCGTCACGCAGTCTGGCCTTCCCGTTGTTGCCGTCACGCAGTCTGGCCTTCCCGTTGTTGCCGTCACGCAGTCTGGCCTTCCCGTTGTTTCCGCCACGCAGTCTGGCCTTCCCGTTGTTGCCGTCACGCAGTCTGGCCTTCCCGTTGTTGCCGTCACCCAGTCTGGCCTTCCTGTTGTTGCTGTCACGCAGTCTGTCCTTCTTATTCTCAGGTAGTCTGGCCTTCCTGTTGTTGCTGTCACGCAGTCTGGTCTTCCTATTCTCAGGCAGTCTGGTCTTCCTATTCTCAGGCTGTCTGGCCTTCTTCCTGTTTCTAAGCCTGATCTCCATGCTGTCGTCACGTCTGGGCATTACACAGCCATAAACGTTGTCCGTAATTAAACGAGCCTCGACTTTATTCGTGAACAATCTAAGACATTTCTCAGCTAACGAAGACAAAGAAGAGGGCCATCCTCCCATCTTGTGTTCTAACCAGATCACCAAGTAAGCAAGCGAGGCATAATCAGAAGAGGAGGAGGAAAAGGAGGAGGTTGAAGAGGAGGAGGAAGAGGAGGCAGAAGGGGAGGAGGAAGAAGGGAAGAATGAAGAGAAGGAGGAAGAAGGAGAGGATGAGGAAGAGGGGAGGAGGAAAAGGAAGAGGAGGTAAAGGAGGACGAGTAAGAGGAGAAAGAGGAGGAGAAAGTTGAGGAAGAAAACGAGGAGAAAATGAGGAGGAACAGGAGGAAGAGATGGAGAAACAGGAGGAAGGATAAAGAGGAACAGAGGAAGGAGTAGGGGTGGGAATAGAGGAAGAACAGGAGGGGTAAGAACAAACAGGAGAGCAAGAATTAATGGGTGGAGACAGAAGAAACAGAGGAGTAGGAGGAGGAGGAGGAGGAAGAGTAGAGGAAAAATGAGACGATGAAGAAAACGAAGAAGTGTGGGTGGGGGGGATGGTTGGTGGTGGGGGGGAGGAGGAGGAGGTTGGAAGCTTCAGCTGACCATTCTTTCAGGGGGATTGTAGAGGGTAGGCGGCAGCAGCGGCAAGGAAAAGCTGGACTCGGCAATTCGCCGCCATAAATATTCCGGAGTTTTCCTTCCCGGAAATGGGAAGACGATGTAGGATACGGAGTGGGAGAGCGGAACCCACTCCTAAGAGAGAGAGAGAGAGAAAGAGAGAGAGAGAGAGAGAGAGGAAGAGAGAAAGTCAAAGACGATGAATGGAAAGGATAAGTGAATAAAAGTAACTTCAAAGAGACAGAGAAAGTGACGGCAAAAAAGAAGAAAAGGGTACGTGAGGATAAACAGGGAGAAAGAAGGAGACTATCAACGAAGAGAGAGGAGAGAGAGAGAATGAGAGGGGGAGAGGGAGGGAGGGAGGGAGGGAGGGACGTAGGGAGGAGAGAGAAATAGAGAGAGAGAGAAGGGGGGAGCAAAAAAAAATATTGCACCGAGACGAGGAAGAGCGAGCGGCGGAGGAAGAGAAAAGCGAAATGGTGAACAGAAACAAAGGCAGAGGGGAGGGGGGAAGGGGGTAACATCAAGAAAAAAGGAAGAGGCAAACAATGCTTCCATTAAACTAAACGTAAAGGTTAAGAAGAGAAATGAGGAGGAGGAGGAGGAACGAGAAGAGTAAGAGGGAGAGGAAGGGGGAGGAGGAGGATGCAGCAGAACGGAGGGATAGTACAAATTAAAATAGATCGGTATTCTTATTTGGAGAGGAGCCTCGTCTCCAATCACAGAGGAATGCCGCGTGTCTTGGTGCGCCGGGGTGCCACTCAAGTCCCTGTGATACTGAACACAAATTTTGTGCAGTAAATACCCCCCAGTATATCGGGTAGGTCGAGGTAGGACGTGGGAAGGAATAGAAGAGGTGGAAAGGAGAGGAGAGGAGAAGGAAGAGAAGTAGGAAGAGAAACAACACAAATGAACACAAAGGAAGAACAAACAACAGCAGGCCTACTGGCCCTAACGAGGCTGTTTGTGTTTACTATACTAAGCTACAGTGAGAAAACAGGGCAACTAGGCAATAAAAGATGAACTAACACTACTGTTACCACTATCCTATCCAATTGCAATTAAACGCCGGGATGTTAGATCTTTTATTGCAAAGGATAATATTTCATTTGCGGATTAGAGTCCAAATATTTATCTAAGCTATTTTTAAATGTTGTTATTGTGTTACTTTCAACGAAGGTGGAAGGTAATGAATTCCACACATTAACAACCCGGTTAAAGAAGAAGTGCTTACTTTCATTCGAAGAAACTCTTTTAACAATTACTTTAAAATCGTGACGTCTTCTTGTATTTGATTGGTCTAATGAGAAGTAATCTTCGACATTGATGTTGTCAAAGCCTTTGAACATTTTAAAAACCTCGATTAAATCTCCTCGCATTATCCTTTTTGAAAGTGAGAATAAATTTAGACTTTTAAGTCTTTCTTCATACGGCAGATTTCTCAGATTTGATATCATTTTAGTAATTCTCCGTTGCACTCTTTCCAGTTTACTAATATATTTCTGGTAGTATGGGGACCAAAACTATACACAGTATTCGAGACGAGGACGGACCAAGGAATTATAAAGTTTTAGCAATATTTTTTCTGATTTATTTTCGAAGACTCTTTCGACAAAGCGAACAATTCTATTTGCTGTTTTAACAACTTCTGAGCAAGGTTGACTTGGCTTCAAGTCATTTGATATTAAAACTCCTAGATCTTTTTCTTTAGTTACTGAATCCAGTAGTTCGCAATTCATTTGGTATTAGATGTGATCATTGTTACTTCCAACGTGCATGACTTTACATTTATTAATGTTAAATTTCATTTGCCACTTGCTAGCCCAGCAGTAAGAAGAGAAGGAGAAGTAGGAGGAGAAAGGAGAGAAGTAGGAAAAGCAAGGAAGAACGAAGGGAGGAGGAAGGGGGAGGAGGAGGAGGAGAACAGCGACCAGGAGGGACAACGGGAAAGGGTACGAGCTGGAGGAGTGGGAGGGAGCGAGAGGAAGAAGAGAACGAGAAGGAAGAAGAGAAGACGAGGAGGACGAGGAGGAGGAGGAGGAGGAAGAGGGGAAACAGGACGAGGAATAGAATCAGGAGAGACGAACAAGGAGAACGAAAAGTACAACGGGGAGAGGAGGAAAAAAGAAGGAAGAGGAGGAAGGAGAAGAGAAAGACGAAGAGGGGAGGAGAAGGCCAAGGAGGAGTAAGAGGATAATGAAGACCAGGAGAACGAGGAGAAAAAGGAGAGGGAGAAGAAAGAAGAGAGAGAGAGAGAGAGAGAGAGAGAGAGAGAGAGAGAGAGAGAGAGAGAGAGAGAGAGAGAGAGAGAGAGAGAGAGAGAGAGAGAGAGAGAGTAGAATGCAAAACATGGATGGAGGCGTGGAGAGGGCAATTGGTGTGGGCGAGTTCGAGTTGGTGGAGGAGGTGAGAGTGAAAGCAGAATGGTGGGAGTGGGGGAGTAGGGAGGGATACATGGGGAAGGGGGAGGGGAGAAGAGGGAAGGGGGGAAAGGGGGGGGGAGAGTGGCCGTGCGCGGGGGTGGGAGAGAGTCCTTGGCGGTCACGGTAACAAAGGAGGCGAACCAGAACCAACAAAGGACGAGGAGGAGGAGGAGGAGGAGGAAAGAGAGAGTTATGGTGAGGAAGTGAGAAGAGGGGGAGTAGGAAAGAGGTGTGGTCATTTCATTGGGAGAAAATGTTCGGGAAGCAAGAAGAGGAAACGAGGGGAATCGGGAAGGGGAGTGGGGAGACGGGAGGGAAAAGGAGTGGAAGAAAGGAGTTGGGAAGAAGTGGAGAAAGGAAAGATAGAAGGGGGGGAGAAATGGAGGAGGAAATGAAGGAGAAAAAGAAGGGATTGGCGGGGGAAAGTGAAGGTGAAGGTGGTTGACGAAGGGAAGGAGGAAAAGGGGAAAGGGAAGGGGAGTAAGAAGCGTAGGATGAAGTGGAGGAGGGAAAGTGGAGGGGACACCAAGGGGGCAGGGAATGGAAGAGAAGAGAAGTGTGACAGGTGAGGCTAGGATCCTAGATAGGAATGGTGAAAATGAGAAAAGAAAGAAAATGAGGGAGGACAAAGATGAAAACAGTGTATGTCTTCATTGGAACATGCGGCGCCAGTAAGTGATGCCTAATGGTGTTATCACACTGGGCTATTTTTCCTCCAACTGTTGGAGCAGATTTTCCTCCAGCATATCAAATGTCATTCTATGTATTTTTATTGAGAAAATAAAATAGTGTATTTTTATTGAGAAAATAAAATAGTTTGCCAGTGATTCTACGACAGAAAAAGTCCTGGGGATGGGAGGTACCACCGATGAATAAGAGGGTGGAAAAAAATAGCCTAGTGTGATAGCCTTTCATTTAACGGTGCCAGGAAGGGTAGTGGCACCAAAGGACACAAATACCCCTGGTCACGGTCCCGTGGGCATCAGTGTTAATGGCCAGCCCCGGCGTCAATATGCTAATGGAACTCTGGCACCACCAACCTTGACCTAAACCTCGACCTTGATCTTGACCTCGACTCCCGGGTGACACTTAACCTTTCAGACTCACTGCTGCTGCTGCTCCTGCCGATGGGCGATTTCATTCATCTTGATGGCACCCTCTCAATACCAAAGGAGGTTTCATCCATTTCCATTGACGGCGCGGCAGTGTCCACAAGTACAGAAGCGTTAGTGAACTGTCGGCAAAGAACACACAACCCTCTTCCTTCCTAACACCAGTTGTATCTCACTTCACTCCGTGGCAGCCCCTCGGTAAGGAAAAGTCCAACGACTCCCCTTCCCTACTCCCACACTACTCCCCCCCCCACAAAAAAAATCTTTATTCATCAGGCCAGGTACTTCCCCACCCTCCCACCTACCCACCCCTCTACCTCAGACTCCCAAACTGGGATGCCGGACCCACTCCCGGATATTAGACCGAGAAAGACCGGAAGACGGGAAGGCAGTTGTCTGTCCAAAGAAAACGAGATGTCCCCCCACAACTTGTAACTGTCAACATGAGTGACTCGGGGCGACGTCCTCGGGACTACGGCCTCGGGACCGCGTGGACTCGGACTACGAACTCGAGTTGGGCATCAGCGACGCGCACTAATGACTTAATGACGGATGCACCGAGTGGGGCGGGACATGCGATGTTGGATTGGCTGAAGGGAGGGGATGTAGGGAGGGAGGGAGGGAGGATAGGGATATCTCGTTTCCGATAACCGGCGTTTCTATCCTTAGAAACGAAGAACTGATGATCACTAAATATATTCCTACCCTCCTTCCCTCCCTCTCCTTTTCTTTTCTTAACAGAAGAGAGAGAGAGAGAGAAAGAGGAGAGAGGAGAGAGTGAGGGAGAAGAAGGTGAGAGGAGAGAAAGAGAGAAGAGAGAAGAGAGAAGAGAGAGAGACAGAGAGAGAGAGAGGAAAGAGGGGGGGAGGGGTCATCGTCGTCCACGGCCAAGAGATCAGCGCAAATGGCACCGGGGTGGGGGTTGGTGGGTGAGGGGTGTCCAGTGTTGTGGCACTGATGCCCAAAGTTAGCCGCCGTATTGCACTCGTATGTATGGCCTAAGTGCCACTTGGGGACGACGGCTACGAGGGCCTGCGAGGACTTCGATAGCGCGTGATGGAGTTCGAGGCCTCCTCGCGGAATTCAAAAGAGGATGAGGGCGCAGCGAAACGTGTAGAAGGTCACTCACGAAGTATCCTAGATACTGAAGAGGGCCTCTTAGTATCTGTGCCAGTAGGACCGCTTACATCACACAGACACATACAATAGCTGTCGATCACGAGGTCCAAGACCGTGGGGAAACACACACACGCGCGCGCGCGCTGTCTCTTACACACGCACTCTGTTTCTCAAACACTGTCTCACACACACTCTGACTCAGTCTCTCACACACTCTCTCTGTCTCTCACAGACACTCTCTTTCACACACACTCTCTGTCTCTTACACACAATGTCTCTCTCACATACACACTGTCTCTCACACACACTCTCTGCCTCTCTCTCACACACACACACTGTCTCTCACACATATTCTGTCTCTCTCACACACATAATTTCGGCCTCACACACAGTCTCACACACTTTCTGTTTCTCACAGTCTCTATCTCACACACTCTCTGTCTCTCACACACACTGTCTCTCTCACAAACACACTCACACACTCTCTCTCTCTCTTTGGGGGTTGAAGTGACCCAGGGTTAAACTGACGCCACCACCGATCTGAGGTGGCTGGGTTCGAGCCGCCCCCCTCCCTCCCCTAATCTCGCTCTAGCCCCTTCCGCACCGGGTGGCACTTTTTCCTTTCCTTCTGACTATCACCAACCTATTTCATTCACCTCCATGACAATCCTTCGTTGGAGTCTACCATCAACACCATCCATAACTACTCTTCCTTCACGGCTGTCGCCAGGTGATCTTATTCACCTCATTGGCACCCCGACGGTAGCAATTGGGATACTACGGTAGGCAGCCTTGCCTTGAAAGAATGAAGAATCCATACAATAAACTCACCACCCCAGTCCCACGTAGTGGGAAGTGAGAAACCCCTGGTAGAGCAAAGCCAAGTCAGCTACGGCAATTTTTTTTTTTTTTTTTTTTTTTAGGCCAATGTAGGGTCGCCTCGCCGGCTGGTCAGGAGGGCTGTTGGGCCCCGGAAATCGAACCCATGACCACATGCTTACGAATTCGTCACGCTGTCCACAAAGCTACTGCGGGATCCATACGATACTTGTATGACATTCATGGCAATAAGCAAGGAGCTCATTCATTCAACTCCAATACACTCCACAATCTCACCCTCATTCCTACCCCATATGACTCACTGGTTGCATGTTTCATACAAACAATATTTTAGGGGTTGGGGGGCTTTAGTGGTATCCCTACTGACCAGAGCCACGTAGCAATCTTTCATGACTCGTGGCTAATCTCCACACAAAGATAAGGAATGCTGATCACTTTCAACTTGTACTATCCTTCTTTCCTGCTGCCCTCCTACATTCGTCTTATCTTTATTAGAACTTGGTCAGCCAAGGGGGTCATCGAGTCCAAGCGGTAAACGAGTTGTTTCTTAATCTTTAGGAGTTTTTTTTTCCGACGTGGACGGTGTGTGTGTGTGTGTGTGTGTGTGTGTGTGTGTGTGTGTGTGTGTGTGTGTGTGTGTGTGTGTGTGTGTGTGTGTGTGTGTGTGTGTTTGTGTGTGTGTGCGTGTATGTGTGTGTGTGTATGTGTGTGTATGTGTGTGTGTGGGGGGGGGTCACGTGCAGCTGGATGAAATAGGCTGTCGGCCGCCTCGATAACAACAAAATAAGCGCCATCCAGCGCGGAAGGACTTGTGTTAATTGAGCAACATCACCACTTAAATCCCCGAAGAGGATTAAAAACTAGTGAAGAAGATGAAAATGATGAAGATAAAGAAGCCAAAGAAGAGGAACAAGAGGAAAAAGAAGAAATAATGCTGGCTGGCTGGTGTAGTCATGTTTTTCTTTTTGTGTATTGTCTACCTATATACCAAGGGTCCCTTCCCCCTCACAGAGAAGGTATCCAGCCAAGGCACGCATCCACTCCCATCCATTCCACTCCCGTCTACCACCCGTTTGTTTCCCTCTCATCTTAGCTCCTCCTGGATGAAGGGTCATCTCCGTCTCTTGCTCGGGTCAGAAGCAATGCAGCAAGACACAGTACATCAACAGCAGGGCCGCTTCATTTTCCTTGTACTTGATATAGGTGCCGGGTACGTTTGAAGGCTAAAATTTACTAAAAAGAAACTTGTTTGTGGTATTTGTGGCCTTTTCTAACGCTTATCTTCTGTCGCCGGACACGACTCCTATTGGCAAATGGTGGTGACGGAGAACTATAAGGAGAGGTGCAGAATTCTACGGCCTAAGACCTATTAAGTACGATTCTCTTTAACGGGAAAGCACATCCATGTGTTTGAGAAAACGACATGGAAATCCTTTAAAATTACGTAATATAAGCAATTCGGTCAGTAATAATAATAATAATGATAATAATAATGATGATAATAATGATAATAATAATAATAATAATAATAATATTGACAATGAGTAATATAAAACAAATACCAAGATCACAATACAATGTCGCACGTCTACTTTGTTCCTACTTTGTTCGATGTTTTGGTGTGTATGTGTATGTGTGTGTGTTTCACCATGGTCTTGGATCACGTGTTGGACTGATCGACAGTTATTAACCTCCCGGATGAGAGCTCAGAGCTCGTATGACCGATCTATGGGTAATACTGTGACCTTACACGCACACATACACCCAACTCCCCGCCCACGAGAGTTGGAGTAACACCCAGCAGCGCAGCGATACTGAAATTATTTCAGCCCTGGGCGGGATTCGAACCTGGACCACTGTAGTGGCAGGCGAGAACTCTACCCACCGCGCTACGAAGTGTGTGTATGTGTGTGTGTGTGTCTGTGTGTGTGTGTGCGGACGCGCACATTTACCAAATTGCAATATACATTATAACAGCTATATTCATAGGGTACCGTCTATGAGCTTCCACTGGTCAAATTTGGTTTTGAACTCGCTTATGAGGTTTGTATGTTTCTTCTTCCACATTGTTCAGTAAATTAAACAATACGTGTGGATGGCTGGATCTCATATTCTTCAAACACCTTTGGTATATATATATATTATATATATATATATATATATATATATATATATATAAGGTATATATATATATATACATATATATATGTATATATATATATATGTGTGTGTGTGTGTGTGTGTGTGTGTGTGTGTGTGTGCGCGCAAAAATACATTACATAAGTATATTTGTTTATCTAGATCACTGGCTTCCTTTCTTCCTTCAGAGTTTCTCAAGCATCTCCCTTCCTTCTTCGCAGGAGAGTCTGGCCGGCCCACACTTGATCCCATATTCATAAGGTTCTTCTTCGCCGATCTTGCAGTGCCTTCCATTCACGTCCGCCGGTGGTGGAGACCTGCGAGAGTGGTGAGTTGATAGTGTCGTCTTGTTGTTCTAGTACCTACACTCCAACCGGGACAACAAGACGAGACTACCAAATCAACACGAGGGGTCCGACACGCGATGCCTCTGACGCTGACGTCCTCTCGTTGTCCTGTGAGGCGGGAGGCTGGGGAGAGCGTCCCCGCTGAGTTTGTAAATAAGGAAACGGAGGGGAAAAAGGTTCTAGAATACAGTGGAACCTCGAATAACGAACTTAATCCGTTCCACAACTCCGTTCCTAAAACGAGACGTTCGCTAACCGAAATACTAATTACGGCAAACGCACCAAAGGACTATTGAGACGATGGGATTGTGTGTACAGGCGTAAGCATATGTTCGTACCCCGAAGTATCGTTCGTTAACAGAGACAAAAATTGTTCACAGTACTTGCTCGTTAACCGATTTGTTCGTTAAATGGAACATTCGTTATTCGAGGTTCAACTGTACTATGATAAGCGAGGACTTGGCGCTAACGCTACAGGAGGTAGAGTTCGGTCCACTACACACATTCGTGGTCTAAAGTTCGTGAATAGATTACATCACTACCACCTCGTGGAAAAGTTCACCAGATTTTATCAAATGGTCTTTACTGTCGTTACAATTATTCACAAGTTAATGTCAAATTTTTGAGGCACTTCAGGCCACCAAATGGACTCGTTCTTAGCGGTATAATCGAAAAGAAACAGACGCACTTTAGACCTTGTGTGCATCCCCCGCCCCCCTAAAAAATAATGAAATAAATACACATGTATATAGATTAATAAAAAAAAATCCTGCGTTCAGCCTTTCTGCCAACAAATGGTAAAAGAAATCACTAATTTACCGCAGTACAAAAATTTAAAGAAAAATTAATAAAAAAATATATGTATATGCATGAATATATATATATATACATATATATATATATATAGATATATACATACATATATACATACATATACATATATATATATATATATATATATATATATATATATATATACATATATATATATAATCCGTCCTCTGGTAGCATTTATCAGCAATTTAGCAAATAAGGAATCCGCAAAACTTCCGTAAAACCTAAAAACACGGATACATAAACTAGCTAGAGTTTGCGTCACTAATTGCTCCATGCTCTACTGGGGCCGAGCCAGAAGCTTCATGCGACAAGGATAAGAGGCCACTACACACATTCCGGTGGAGGGATGCTGACGAACCTACTGTACATTGAGACGGCGATACTTTTAAAAATAATTGTCTAAAAAAGGATAACCACGTGCTCATGGAAATCAGAGTGAAAACAAATGTGTGTGATTGTGTGTGTATGTGTGTGTGTTTGAGTGTGTATATACACAAATTATATATATATTTACACATACATGTATACATTCATTGTGTATACTTATGGCGTCAGAGATTTGAACAATACACCGGATAAAAACTGAAATAATAATATCAATAATGATGATGATAATAATAATAATAATAATAATAATAATAATAATAATGATAATAATAATAATAATAATAATAAACGAGAACAACATGGTCTACGCAGAGTGAAGACCCGAAAAGAAGGTCCGCGCCAATGTCGTTTGCCCGTTCATAACAGGAAATCGACCGCTGAAGAGCCCACAAACATAAAACAGGGCCCATATGACGCCTACCGGAGATATATGAGAAAGAGAGAGAGAGAGAGAGAGAGAGAGAGAGAGAGTGAACGTTCTCTAGCACTCTTTATTACGACATTGGCACCGTGAACGTTCGTGTGATGGGTGGCAGCCACAAAGCGAATGGTCACCATTCGTTTCCAGATGGGACGGGGTAGAGGGGGAGGGGGAGGGGGAGGGAGGGACGTTCTGAGAAAATGATAGGAGGAGAGACGGGTGAAAAGGAGAAGTGCCAAGGGTGGAGAGAAAAGGGGAAGATATTGGGAGGGAAAGTGGAAGGGAGAAGGTGGATGGGGAGGGCGGAAAGAGGATGGGGAGGGCGGAAAGAGGATGGGGATGGAGGAGGGGGGATGGAGAGGGGAAGGGGTATGGGAAAGGGGGAAAGGGATGGAAAAGGGGATAGGGAGGGGGAAGGCGGAGGGGGAAGGGGATGGGGAAGGGGATGGGGAGGGTGAAAGGGGAAGAGGATGGGTAAGGTATAAGGTGGGGGGATGAGGGGTGGGGAAAGTAGAAAAGGGAAAAGGACGGAGGGAGTGGGAAATGGGGGTCTACAAAAGAGGGAAAGGGGTAAAGGAGATGGGCAAAGGGGAAACAGAAAGTAGAATAAGAAGAATGGGAAAAGGGGGATGTGGAGGGGAAAGGGGGAAAGGGGACGTTGGGAAGGAAAAGAGGAACGGGGAGTAGGAATTGGAAAGGGGAAGTAGGAAGGGGTAAAGGGAAGGGAAAATGGGAAGGTAAATGAGAAAGGAAAATGGGAAGGGAAATGAGAAGGGGGAATGGGAAGGGGTAGAGGGAAGGTTAAGTGGGAAAGGAAATGGGAAGGGAAAATGAGAAGGGGGCAGGGGAAGAGAAAGTGGGAAGGAGGAAAACAAGATGAAGAAAAAGAGAGAAAAACAAAAAAGAACACTGGGAAGGAATCAAATTGGAGAAAGAGGAAAACTGTAGGAGGAAAACAAGGGAGGAGGAAAACGGGCAAGTAGGAAAACAGAGAAAGAGGAAAACGGGGAAGAAGGAAAATGGGGAAGGAGGAAAACGGGGGAAGGAGGAAAACGGAAGAAGCCCCACTGCCCCGACCTGACGACGGCCCACAAGACAAGACAAGAAGCCCCCCATAGAGCACCCGGGAGGGGGGAGGGGGGGAGAGGGGGGTTCACCAGGCATTTGATTAGGAGCAGCAGTGACGGGCCAAATTGGATACGGAATCGAATGACGTCATTTCGTGGCCAGAATGAGGCCCTTATAAGGAGTGACGAGAAGAGAGAGGCGGAGGGGGGGGGGAAAGGGGGGCGGGAGCAAGCCCCCTGCCGAGGAAGAAGCAGGCGGCTAATCAAGGTCACCAAGAAAATGACCCAGGGTCACACGAAACTAAATCAAATCGCAAGAATAAATCATTCAAGTGCCGCATA
Source organism: Oratosquilla oratoria (assembly GCF_046742065.1). Taxonomy (NCBI): domain Eukaryota; kingdom Metazoa; phylum Arthropoda; class Malacostraca; order Stomatopoda; family Squillidae; genus Oratosquilla; species Oratosquilla oratoria. Next base: position 83,291,943 of record NC_134783.1, read on the forward strand.
GTATTAAAGGCACGTTTTGTTTGCTCGGTGCGATTAATTATTAGCTTCTTACCACCACCAAAGCCACAGCCAATGGCGGGCAACGCGCATCCTCCTCCTTCCTCCCTCCCTCCCTCCCTCCTGGCATCATCATATTATATATGGTAAACGCGGTTGAAGGTTCGGTTGAAATGATCAGCCTGGTACTTTCCAGCTCGAAGAGAAACAGCCCCCATCATTCAAAAATAAAGAATCAGTGCCCAAGGACGATCATAGTTGAGCGGTAATTGCGCAGAGCAAAACGTACCTTAAAGAGTAAACCGAGAAGTCAACTTCTTTCGGTACACACAACTGAGTAAAATCATCTGGAAATGGCGAAGGTGAAAGTGTCACACAGCAAAGAAGGAACTATGCGCTCGTTCTGATTCTTCAAGGTCCGCAACTACTATTCTTTCTGGAATAGTTCACCTCCTTTGTACTGGCAACTAAACTAGAACTATTCCCCCGTAATTGCCCTACTAACACAGTGACAAAAAAAAAACATCCACTGGAAATAACACACACACACACACACCACACACACACACACACACACACACAAGTATCCTAACACCAGTTAACGTTACTCAGACAGCATGAATTATTTACGAGTGATAATGCCGCCGTCAGAAGGAGAATAAGAAAAAAAAATCTTAATACTGTGTCAAGCCAAAAAAGCCCTTGGGCCCAAGAAGAGGCTCGAGTCGCTCGGGCGGAACCTCCGCGTCGGACCTCGACAAAGTCAAAAATTTCCGAAGACGATGGCCACTCTTTGGCACTTCACTGGTGTCCAACACCTTCAAGATTTTCTTGTGGTAAAGGTGCGTTTTGCTTGGTGGTGATCATTTATGGCTCAACAATGATCGTCAAATGATTGTCAAGAGCACTAATTCTTTTTTTTTTTTTTTATTGACTGGGCTGTTTCGCTTCAAGAGACTCTCTAGTCGCTAAAAACAAAGAATTAGTACTTTATATAATCGTTTGACGATCATCGTTAAGCCATGAACGATCATCGTTGAGCGATAATCGCACTGAGCAAAACGTACCTTAAGTACTATACGTTCCTTCTGAATCACGAAGGGTCGGACCTTGTCCTGAACGAGGTCTTGATCGATCGAGACCCCGCCCAGGGCCCCAAGCCAGCCTTTTAGTTCTGTTTTAATCAAATATTGTGCGGTGCAGAGCGAAATACACGATTGATATCTACAAGTTCATCTGTGAAATGTGGCTTCTTCGAAATTCCAACAACAAATTTACAAGGAAAATCTAAAGAAATTAAACATGAAGAAAGAAAAAGAAAACGAAAATAAAGAAAAAGAAATATAAGCACAGACACACACACACACACACACACACACACATTGAAAGGCTATTCGTGAAATAGGACACAGCCAATTTCTGTCCTTTAGAATTTAGACACGAGGACCTACACGGGCAAATAGACTTGGAACAGCGAAACACAATTCCCAGTGCACAGCACAACGCTCGCTCAACAAGCCGTGACACGGGCAGCCTTATCACGAACTAATGTCACTTATCAAAAGGACACAAATGGAGCAGCAGAAGGGCTCTTTCGAAAAGAGGGGAAGCGCACGCACGCGCACACACACACACACACACACACACACACACATATATATATATATATATATATATATATATATATATATATATATATATATATATATAGTGTGTGTGTGTGTGTGTAAAAGACCGAGCAAGTGGGTCTGCCCCACATCTATCATAACTCTTACTTCCTTCCATTTCACTCTTTCCTTCCACTAGACCCCTCCTCTATCCTGCCCTCTCTTTTTTTATAGTGTGTGTGTATGTGTGTACAAAAGGACGTAGCTGAGAAAAAAGAAAAGGGAGGGCAGGAAGGAAGGAAGGACGGGAGGGGAGGAGGAGCAGGAGGAGGAGGAGAAGAATGAGGAGGAGGAGGAGGAGGAGGAGGAGGAGGAGGAGGAAGAATGAGGAGGAGGAGGAGGAGGAGGAGGAGGAGGAGGAGGAGGAGGAGGCAGCAGCGAATGAATGAGGAATCAATAGTCAAGTAATTGGCTGCCCAAGGAGGAAGGAGATGCCGCCGCCGCCAATGGTGTGCAGTGTCGCCCCACCGACCGCCCACCCGCCCACCCGTCCGCCCGCCCTCGCCTCCTCGACGACGCCCGTCGCACTTCAAGGACGACCAAATTCACACGAAGGGCAATCTAGACTAGAGCAGACCAACCCAAGACCAATAGCAACCCACCCCTTCCGATGGTTGTCACCACCACCTGTCTTCCCCTCACTTCTCATCCTCCATCCCCCCCTCCCACTCTTTCCCTATATAACATACTCCTCTTCTTTAGTATTCAACCGAACCCTCCCCGACCTCACACATTTCTCTTTATCTCTCTCTCTCCCCCACCCCACCCCTCCCTCTCTCTCTATCCCCACCTCTCTCTCTCCCCACCTCTCTCTATCTCTATCCTCCCTCTTTTTTCTCTCCATCCCCCCTCTCTCTCTCTATCCCCCACCTCTCTCTTTCCTTCTCCTCTTCCTTGAACTGACCCACTTCTTAAGTTTGAAAGAACCACTCCTCGGTTTCATCTTTATCCTTCTCTTAAACCCTCCTCTTAATCTTTCGCCTCCTCCTAATCCTCTTCGTTCTCGTCTTCCTCTTAATCCTTTTTGTCCTAATCCTCCTCACCCTCTTAATCATTCCTGCTCTCTTCTTTCTAATATCAACCTCCCATCTTCTCTGGTCATCTCGTTCTTGTCCTCCTGATCCTCGTTGGTTTCTTCCTTCGACTCCTGTCGTCCTTATATCCATCACTACCATCTCCCTGCAGCAGGATCCTCTCCACCATCCCTCCCTGGCACCTTTTATCGTCCAATCAATGTCGTCCTTCCCATCACAATTCTCCAACAGTCTCCCCCTTCACCCACTTCCTTAACATCCATGATTGGGGATTAATCTCCATAAAGAATTTTTTTTTTTATAAATAATGATAATAATAATAATAAAAATAATAATAATAATGATAATATATAAAAAAGAAAAGAAAAACAGAAAATAGCTAAATGAATTAAAACGTAAGTGAATAATGAATAAATAAATAAATAAATAGAAAAAATAATAATAATTATTCCCAACTTCTACTTCCCTCTGTGCTCTTACCCGTTTCAAATATCTGCCTTACCACCACCTCTCTGACTACACCTCTTTGGAACGATACTGTTCCTATGGATAGAAACATTGGTTAATTTATGGCGAAATGGTAATATTCTCTGCACTTCCACCCTCCCATGCTTTCGTCACATTAAATTACTACGAGGTCGCCAATTCCATGAAAGATACAAGTCTTGTACGGTCAGTATTTCTGTCGACCTGGCGGCGATATTTTGTAAAAATCTCAGCCAATATTTGGTAATATCCACCCTAAGCTTACCTAACATTACAAATAGAACAAGCTTACATATACGACTGCAAGCAACAGTCACAATGTAAAAGTAAACGAATAAATGAAAACAGATGAATAAAACGATGGGGGCCAGCCAGCCAACCAGCCAGCTGAGAAATGGAGGGAGGAGGGTGGAGAGAGCGTCGATCAGTGATAAATCCAATTGGACATTTACAATGAGTAACAATGATGATGCACGAGCCCGACAAGAAGCCTTTCGGTCCGTAACGAGGTCAAATGTAAACACACACACACACACACACACACACACACACACACACACACACACACACGCACACATATTACAGAGTACAAGAATATTCGTTTTCCTTCCCATTCCCTTGTTCTTCCTTCCCTCCCACCCTCGCCTCCTCCCGCCCTGTTTGCCCTATTCATCTCCTCCTCCTCCTCCTCCTCCTCCTCCTGCCTCCCATGACCCATGACTTCCCAATACTCGACTGAGGGAGATCTTGCGGTCTAATTGGTTTGCGATTCAGCTTGAGTCCCTAAGCCCCCTTTATCGAATCATACCATGTGCATTTCCGATTTTGAGAAAGAGAGAGAGAGAATTATGATTTCTGGCAATTGTACATTCAATGAATACTGCAATAACGAGTTAGCAATGTAATTCATATGTAGTGTAAGATACAGGCAAAGACTTTGTCTGCCTTTCCATTTCACACACACACACACACACACACAACCTATCACCACTATCTCAAGGCCACCTATGACCTTCTATATCTTTTATCTTCATCTTTTCTTATTCTCCCTTCTGGCTTCGCTGATTTTTTGTCATCCGCCACCTCCAAGAATAGATTATGTGATTCACGTTTCCAATAGCCGTCTTTCCCCACTCCCTCCCACCCCCCTTCGACGACGAGAAAGGGCCAGCCTGTTTGCGCTGTATCGGCATTTACCTTGTAACTCTACTTCCCCCCCTCCCCTGTCTCACCTATTCTCTCTCCTTTTCTGTCACCCCACCATCTCTCTCTCTCTTTCTCTCTCTCCTCTGCAGCTATTGCTATTTCCTTCACTACTTTCGACCACACACACATACATATACATACATACACATACCAATAAATCCACATGTATAAACACACACGCACACACGCGCGCGCGCACGCAGTCACACACACGGCCCGGTCTCATCTATTATGCACTTGGAATCCAAAAATAAGAGTAAAAACGGAGCCCGGTGACGAGGCGGATGGAGAGGCGAAAGACATAGACAGACAGACAGACAGGCATACAGAAGGTTACAAGGCACCGCGAGGGTAGACAAGACACAAGACAAGACACAGGAAGAAGCAACGAGGCACAAACAGGAGATACAGAGCGCAAGGAGGAGTGCCGAGGGGCGGCAACACTGGTGAAGAAAAACAGCAAAATAAATGAGAGAACAGCGCACTGAAAATAGACTAATTGGGTAAGCGGGGAAAAACAGCAAGAGAGAGAGAGAGAGAGAGAGAGAGAGAGAGAGAGAGAGAGAGAGAGAGAGAGAGAGAGAGAGAGAGAGAGAGAGAGAGAGAGAGAGAGAGAGAGAGAGAGAGAGAGAGAGAGAGAGAGAGAGAAGGAATGAGACAACCTTTTGGAAGACGTAGATCACCTGAAAGGAAGGCTATGAAAAGGAGAGAGGATGGAAGGGAATGAGTTGGAAGGGATTTAGAGGCAGGAGAGAGTAGGAAGGGAGGAAAGGAGGGAGGGAGGGAGGGAGGGAGGGAGGGGAGGAAGGAGGGAGAAGGGAGGGAAGGAGGGATGATAGAATGGAGGGAGAAGGGAGGGAAGGTGGGATGATAGAAGGGAGGGAAGGAGGGGGAAGGGAGGGAAGGAGGGAGAAGGGGGGAGGGGGAAGGAGGGAGGAGGGAAGGAGGGAGAAAGGAGAGAGAAGGGAGGGGGAGAAAAAGAGAAACGGAAGGAAATGAACAATCTGAAAAGACGTATGAGAAATGGTGATAAGAACGATAAGTAAAATGCGAGAGGAAGAGAACGGATGACAGCGGGGGTGGAAGATAACAGCCAATAAAAGAGAAATAAGATAACAAGGGGGAATGATCTGGGCGTATGCGTGGGTGGGGGAGAGGGGGAAATGAACACAAAGACTCATTTCACAAGGATCGACTTATTGCCGTGCGCCGTCCACGACACGACGTCGTGCTCTCAAGTACAGGTTTCCCCCACTATACGATTTGGTTACGTTCCTGAAAACCAGATCAAATAACGAACGATCGGATAGCGAACTTAAGTTTTAATAGCATTTAATTTAATGGGGAGAGGAGCCTTGGCTTAGCCTATATTGAGAGGTATATAACACTTTTCCACGCCATCCAAAGAGGTTGTGTTATAGACACGTTATTTTTTATACAGTGGTTTCCCCGGTAGGCCTATATCTACTGGAAAGAACAGAAAAAGTCTCTCTGTAGAACGTCACTAGCCACTAGTTACCCGATCCCGCACCGCATATACCTTTCATGGCTAGTCTTACTAAAATCCCAAGGAAGCCTTCTCCTAGTCATCAGAAGAGGTAGGACTTGATGAATCCTGGGCAGCAGAGGTGGACGGAAAAGCGCCAGGCGTAGACTGGAGAGGTGGCGGAGGGGTGTCCGGTTCAGCTGATGCAGAGCAGGGGGCTAAGTGGGAGGGAGCGGCAAGTTTGAATAAGCTGGAAATGGTGGTTTGCCTTGCCTTTTTTCTTGGCCTCGAATATATCTCTGTAGACCTTGAAGGCTTGCTCCACATTATAGACAACTGTTCAACTTCGTGTTGGGTTTGGGTACCTTTCCTTTATTTATTTTTCGATGATTGCATCTAGGCCAGAGAACACCTCACGAAGTGTTTTGATGTCAAGGCCTCGCTGGGGCGCATCATCATCATCATCGCCATGGAGAGCTCGTTCTTGTTCCAGCTCCATCACTTTTTCATTGCTGAGAGGCTAATCATGAGACTGTAGCAATTTATTCACACCATATTCATCCACCTCCTTGAAGCCAGCGATATGTGAGAGCCTGACAATGTCCTTACGAATGGGTGCCACATCACTAAATCCAATGAAGTCGTCAGCTGGCTTGACACACTCGGGTCACATTTTCTTCCAGCAGCCATTCATTGTTTTTTCTGTGACCTTCCATGCTGCATTGGCCTTCTTGATAGTATAATTGACCCAGAACTGCTTGACTGTGGGCTTGTCTGGGCTGTCAGTCATGTTAATCACCTGACTCATTGTGCAGCGCTGGTAATACGCCTTGAAAATGGCGATCACACCTTGGTTCATGCGCTGGATGAGTACTGTCGTGTTTTTGGGCAGAAACATTACCTCTATGTTGTCCGCCCAATCTTCCATGGTTGCTGGGTGGCTTGGGGCATTGTCAACCAGCAGGAGGAAACGGTTGGCAATGTTTTCTTTGGTAGCATAGTCACACAGTGCAGGGGACAAATAATTTGCAACATAATGCTGGTTCACAGAAGACGTCATCTAGGCCTTCTTGTTGGATCTATATATCACTGGGACATATTCTTTCACATAGCCCTTAAGTGCCCTTGGGTTTTCACAGCGGTAGATCAGTAAAGGCTTCAGCTTCAGATCAGCTACATTACCAAAAAGCACCAGGGTTAATCTGTCTTTACATGCTTTAAATCCTGACGTTGTTTTCCCCACCTTAGAAATAAAGGTTCTGGATGACATTTTCTTCAAATATAAGCCTGTCTCGTCGTAGTTTATCACCTGTTTGCCACTGTAGCCACACTCTTCAATGTGTTTTTTCAATGTTGATATGAATGCTGCAGCGGCAGGCTCGTCAGAATTTGTTGTATAGTGCTGCTCGGGCATTAAAACGGTCGAACCAACCCTTACTGGCAACGAAAGACGACCCATCCTTAACTTCATATCCCTTCTTATGTAGATCATTATAAATCGAGAGGGTCTTCGTTGTCACAAGGGAGGTAGAAAGAGAATTGCTGCGGCGAGACAGGTCATCAATCCATAGCCAGAATCTCTCCATTTCCTCCATTATTGGTTCCCTCTACCTCGTCAGCGTCTTTGCCATTGATGTAGAAGCTGTTTCACCAGCTTTCTTTACAATGTCTCCTTGTTTGATTATTGTGGAGACAGTTGATTGGAGCAACTGCATGATTCTGGCGATGGAGTTAGCCCCTTCACTTCCCTCATGGCGCTTAACAATTTCAAGTTTTTCTCCAACGATAAACTCTTCCTCGGTCTTTTGGGCCGCTTGGAAGCCATCACGTTATGTATTACTCTCGTAAAAGCAACAGTGAATGTGAAATAACAGCAGAGAACACAGACACTGATACACGGGCAGAGGGAATAAACACAAGTGAATAAAGAGTGGGAACGAGTTTTGTTGGGCGGCCGATGGAGCCGTGGGTGGCGCTGCGATTGCGGTGCGTTTGTTTACGGTTTGGTGATCGTATAATCGAGCGCCTACATCGAAAAACGAGAGGGTGGTATAAATTCAAAAGGATCGCATAAACAAAATATTGGATATCGAACCATCGAACAGGGAAGGAAACCTGTAATCATGGGTGTCTACGGACGCTTTCACATGTGGCCGTGGTCGCGATGTGTCCATAGACAACCATGGCTATTTGAAAGCACGACGTCGTGTCGTGGACGATGCACAGCGAAATGTCAATACGCATGAAATGAGCCAAAGGACGACCGGGAAAGTTGGGGATCTTTTTTTTTTTAACAAAAATAAGGAGTGCCTCTATTCTTGATATTCAAGGGGGGCAGTAGTTTCTATTCATAAAAAAGTGACCCTGGTCCGTAGGAGTGTTGATAAAGTCCTTTAAATAATGATCGCATAAACATATGTAGTCAATTCCCCAACATGGAGAAGTACTCGTAACTTGGGAAAAACTGGAAGAGGATGTTGGCTATGATAAGACGACCAAGACGTGAATTATGTTCACGAGGATGTGAATGAGAATGGTGAAAATAAAAAGACGAGGGTAAGGGTGAAAAGGATAAAGATGAAGAGAAGGAGGAGGAGGAGGAGGAGGAGGAGGAAGGAGGTGGGTGAAAATTAGGATGAGTAGGATGAGGAGAACAAAGAAGAAAGAAAAACAAGAGAAAGAAACAAGAGCTGCAGGAGGAGGAGGAGGAGGAGGAGGAGGAGGAGGGGGAGAGGAAGAAAGAAACGGAAGTGGGGTGGATGATGAAGAAAGTTCTGAGGAAGTAAAGAAACACTGCAAGGCAAGTCCTAATGAAGTCGAGGGACGAAGAAGAAAAAGACGAACAAGAAGATGGTAAAGGGGGGAGAGGATGAGAAAAGAAGACAAAAAAAATGGAACAAGAAGCAGAAGGAAATGAAGAATAAGCAGACGAAGAGGAAGACGAAGAAAAGGACGAAGAAGACGAAGAAGAAGACGAAGAAGACGACGAAGAAGAAGACAACCAAGAAGGCGAAGAAAACGAGGAAGATGAAAAAAAGAAGGTGAAGGAGGAAGAGGAAGAAAAAACCAAAGGAACATGAATCTGAAGAAGGAAAAGAAGGGGGAGAAGAAGAGAAAGAAGAAGACAAAGAAGACAAAGAAGAAGAAGACGATAAAGAAGAAGACGAAGAAGAAGGCGAAGAGGAAGAAGCCCGAGGATAAAGGCGGCCAAGACCAGAAGGCCCAGAGTTGGAGGTACGCCGAGGGCACAGGCGGAGATGGAGGATGTGGAGGGGGCCACAAGTTCAAAAGCTGGAGGTGAAGGAGCCTCAGGAGAAGAAAGAAGGAAGGAAGGGGAAGAAGGGGAGGAGAAAGAGGAGGAGGAGGAGGTTGAGGAGAAGATGAAAGAAGGGGAAAATGGGGAGGAGAAGTGGACAGAAAGAGAAAGGTGGCTGGAGGAGCAGGAGGAGGTGGAAGAGGGAAGGCGAGGGAAGTAGAAGAAAACAAGATGGTGGAGGTGATGGAGGAGGTGATGGAGAAGGAAGAGAAGGAGGAGGAGGAGGAGGAGGAGGAAAAAGAGGAAAAAAGGAGAAAAAAGAAGAGAAAGAGGAGGAAAAAGAGGAAAAAAAGGAGAAAAAAGAAGAGGAGAAAGAGGAGGAGGAGGAGGAAGAAAATATTTTGGACTTTGCCTAATTAAAATATTCATATATAACACAAGTACACCTACACTCACACACGCACGCACACGCACACACACACATACAATCACTACAAGAGATATGAAAAGAAAAAAGAAGGGTCAAAACTGACCCCAAGCCCGCGGTCCTGGCCAGGAAGGTCCGACCAGTCCGTCTGCAGGAAACAGAGCAAAGAGGACGAAGGAATGGAGGGACCCCTCCCCTCCTCCCCTCCCAACCCTTCTCGGGCACCAGGGCTTCTATCCTTTGGGACAAGATCGCACCGGAGATGTGAAGTCTTAGAGTAGCAAAACGGAGACACTCCCTTACCATCCCACTCCCACGCAGTAGGAAGTGAGAAACCCCAGACAGGGCAAACCCCTGTCAGTTGCGGCAGGCAGCTAGCTTTTTTTTTTTTTTTTTTTTTAAGGCCGATGTTGGGTCGCCTCCCCGCCTGGTCTAAGGTGTTAGGAACCAACGCGGCAAATCCGCAGCGAACCCCGGGAATCAGACTCGTGAGTTCGACGCGGGATCCAGTGGACTACCACGCGTTCCCACAGTGAGAGACAGTAAAGCATAAGTGATCCGATTTAATTTACGATAACGAAACGCACAATTACATGTAACTCCAAGTCGCGGCTTCATATACGTAGTCAAATCAAAATAATTTTACTTTTTTTCTCAAAAGGTGGAATTACATTCTTGGCTCACTAATGGTATATTAACAAGAGGATAGAATATATGTCATGGATGAGGTAGCTTATATACATGAGAACACATATACAGACAGACAAGCAGACAGGCAGAAACATGCACAAAAGGAGTGAGAGGGAGAGCGAGTGCGAGAAAGAGAGAGTACGTAGAGCACTGGCGCAGTCCTTTGTGGAAGCCTGACCACTTCCGCCTTTATAGAAACTTGTGAATAAAACCCCCAAAAAGAAGCAAAGACATATTTTTTATCACCCAAAGCCCATTCCGCCACAAGGCACTCGAGGAGCGCACAAACATACAAACCAGCCCACAAAGAACAGGATGGGGAGAGAAAAAAAGAGTCAAACAAAATATACACACGGAGAAAAAAAAAAAAAAAAAAAACTAGAGAAACCTGGCTAGCCGGCCAGCTGCCCGGCCGGGCGAGCATGGGCTCTTCCTGGCGACGACGTTGAAGGAGAGGGGGATGGAGGCGAAAGAAGGACATAAAGAGACAGAGCAGGAAAAGGTTCAGGGAAAGAGTACGGAAACCAAAGAGCGGGGAAAGATGTTTAGAATGAAGAGCTAAAGAACCAGGAAGAACAAGAGAAGGAGCAGGAAGGCCAGAGGAAAGTACAGGAAGAGCAGAAGGAGCCGGCGGAGGAGAGTATTGAAGAGAAGGATACTGAGAGGAGGAGGAGGAGGAGGAGGAGCAGGAAAAAACGGAGGAGTAGAAGGTTACTGAGGAGAAGCAGAAGGGGACTAAGGAGGAAGGGGCACATAAGACGGATGGGGACGAAGATTTGAGGAAGAGCAGCAGCTGACTGAGAAGTAGGAACAGGAGTGGGAGAGGAAGAGGAGGAGGAAGAGGAAGAGGAGTAATAGAAGAAGAAGACGAAAGAGAAATGGAGGAGGAGAAAGAGAAAGAAATAAAGCAGGAGGAGGAAGAGGAAGACATGAGAGAATCAACAATCTACAACGGAAAGAAATGTGATTGGGGGCGAAGGGTGGAGCGGGGAAGCCCCGGGGCAAGGAGGCGGCATCTTCGCTTTTATTATAGGGGCCAAGAGAGGAGCTCCGAAGAAGGGGTCGCAGATGTGATATAAGAAAATTAAGAGTAGGATAACAAAAGGGAGATATAACAGCGGCTAAAAGTGATCTCAGATTTTCTTGTCAGCAAAGAATGCTACGTGACTGTGGTCCGTAGGAATATCACTATAGTACCCGTCACCCTCCAAAAATACATATACCTGTACATACATACATACATACACACGTATATATATATATATATACATATATATATATATATATATATATATATATATATATATATATATATATATATATATATTTTTAGGAGCTCTGCCATGGGATTCGAACCCTGATCCATGCGTCCATAATCACGAGGCCAAGACGCTAGCGACCATGCTACATGTGATGATTCAAAAGGACTGAACAAGTCCCCGACCACGCTTCACGTAACATTGGAAGATCTAGTCATATTTTCATCCAATCCCCGTATTAGGCGAGCCCTCCGACAAGTTGTGTATGTTAAAGACAGTTTGAACATTTTTAGAAGCTCTGCCATGGGATTCGAACCCTGACCCGTGCGTCCATAATCACGAGGCCAAGACGCTAGCGACCATGCTACATGTGATGGTTCAAAAGGACTGAACAAGTCCCCGACCACGCTTCACGTAACATTGGAAGATCTTTAACATACAGAACTTGTCGGAGGGCTCCCCTAATATGGGAATTGGATGAAAATGAGACCATCACATGTAGCATGGTCGCTACCGTCTTGGCCTCTAAAAATGTTCAAATTGTCTTTAGCATACACAACTTGTCGGAGGGCTCGCCTAATATGGGGATTGGATGAAAATGAGACTAGATCTTCCAATGTTATGTGAAGCGTGGTCGGGGACTTGTTCAGTCCTTTTGAATCATCACATGTAGCATGGTCGCTAGCGTCTTGGCCTCGTGGTTATGGACGCACGGGTCAGAGTTCGAATCCCATGGCAGAGCTTCTAAAAATGTTCAAACTGTCTTTAACATACAGAACATATATATATATATATATATATATATATATATATATGTGTGTGTGTGTGTGTGTGTGTGTGTGTGTGTGTGTGTGTGTTTCTGTGTGTGCATGTGTTTGTGTGTGTATGTATCTATACACACACACAATTACACACACACACACATATATATATATATATATATATATATATATATATGAAATCAACCCTTTCAATGTCCAGCGTGCACACGCGCGCACACACGCATATGGAGCCAGAAGTACTCAAATGTCTCTCCAACGTCTTCCAACCAACTCTTCATAGACCACCTATTGCCACGGATCTCCCAAGGGACAGTCCCTAAGTGACCAGAGGACCCGACTTCTCCAGCCAACGCCCCGAACCGAACAATAGGCCTCGCTGCATCTCGGGTCAGACACCCGAAACATCTGATTTATCAAAAGAGGCCGCCAGCATTTGGGGAAACACCAGCGCCGAACGGGCCTCGCGCTTTTCCGACAACAAATGAAGGCGGCGCGAGTTAAAGGATCTTACGTCTCGACTACAATGGAAGAGTGCGACTATCCGGTGCTTGTCCTCCGTCGATCAACCTTTTCTTATATTTCTTTACAGATGTGAATATGGCATTAGCCTACTTGTACATGTGTAAATATTTAATATGGCAACTCCCCGAGGTTACTCCGGACGTTGCATTGTATATGTAGACCAGAGAGCAGTCTTGAACATTAAAGTAAGGTAAACTCCCAGACTTTCATTCACCCATGTAGAAGTGAACAACAACTCCACATTCTGGTGGGCCAACTTGGGATACTCTACCATGCCTCCGAAGCACAATTCTACGACAGTGGCTCCGTTTGAACACAGCCATCTCCCAACGTTACCAATCTTCGCCAAAATCCAGCATCGCCACGAGGCACAGACCCATCTTCCCAGCATCGCCAAACATCATTACGATGCAACTCTTCTTACCGGCATTGCCCACCATCCTACTACGATCCGAAGCGTCCTACTTCTACGTTGTGCATCCTCCATCATCTACGACGAGGTTTTCCATCTCCGAGGCATTCTCCAGCATCCACGCCGCCCACAGCCTCCACCACGTCAACACAGAGACGTTGAACCATCTCCTACTCCATTATCGCAAGAGTTGGGCGACCCCCCTTTCTCCAACAACGCATCGCGCTCCGCACGTCACTGCACCAACAGTGAAAGATCTTATCCTACGAGCCAACGATCTTTGCGGCATCAACAGCCAAAGACTCCCCGACTCCAGGCATGCACCTTCGTAAGATCTTCATCTCCCTTTCCCTTAGTTCTTTTCCATATATCACTTACATGTATATCTATATAATTTCTTTTCAACTCACCAAGCCAATACTAATTACACAACTAATTACTACCCGTTTCCAGCAATGCATCTTTCCATCGATTCGCCCCACGGCACCTCTGTGGATCTCCCCCTACATCATCTTGGGTTAGTAGATATTTTCCCGTTCTCTTTATAACCTAGGAGCAAAACGCGCTCTGATTTTTTCTCAATAAATGAACGTGTCAAAAGCCCTCTCTGACTCGACATATAGACCTTGTACACGAAGCCATTCTACGTTCAATTCAAATACACCAAATATATATATATAGTGTCATTATGACATTTGGAAAAATCTCTCCTACTGGGATTCGAACCCTTCCCTGAGCCTGAGCGGCTTGCTTCTTACAAGACGAAGATCGTACCATCACGCCATCCTGACCCTTCAAAACGAAACTATTTAGTTCACGGCCTAGTCATTCCGCCGAGGGCACCCGGGTGAAACGTGGTATGTACTGTATTTCATCAAATCCTTTATGCAGGCTAGTCTTCCGACAAGTGTTTTGTGTCATTATGACATTTGGAAATAAACTCTCCTACTGGGATTCCAACCCTTGCCTGAGCGGCTTGCCTCTTACAAGACGAAGATCGTACCGTCACGCCACCCTGTATTTCATCAAATCCTTTATGAAATACAGTCCATACCACGCTTCACCCGGGTGCCCTCGGCAGAATGGCTAGGCCGTAAACTAAGTCGTTTCGTTTTGAAGGGTCAAGATGGATTTTGGAACAACCTGTTCTTGTAGACATCTTTTCAGGAACTAGATCCAGTTCAGTCTTGTGCGATTTGATGAGAAAAGAACAGAATGATGAAACGCCAGGTGAAAGTCCAGGAGCATAGGAAGAGAAGTCCAAGAAGTGGCGCGTGGATTCCATGTATTGCAGTATTTCACAAATGACACGTGAATATAATTTGCAGAAAAAAAAACACTGGTAAATAAGAAACGTAGTCCGAACGTTTTCGTCTATTTTAGACATCATCAAGGGAATACAGTGAGGGAGATACAGAGACCGTATATATGCTACAGAAGTAAAAATATTGAGAAAATTACCCACAGTCCTCAGGTCACAGATGGACCAAATATCCGGGCAGGATAACATCCAACAATTTTCTTTGAAACGAAATTATCAAGCCTGTACATACCTAAGCTTAGATTGATATTTTGATCAAAAGTTTGTTTTGTGTGGTTTGATTCAATGATGTTACTTTCAGTAAAGGAATTACAAGAGGTTATTTTACTGGCATTTTTCCAGTCAATTACATTATTTTGGTCCCTCACATGAACAAAAATACCACTAGACCTTTGACCACTTCTCACACTTTATTTGTGTTGGTTAATTCTTGTTTGTATACAAGGAATGGTCTACACAACACGAACCCGGAGGCTCTCCAGTGCACGTGACATTTCGTCACTGCTCAAAATACTAGGTGACCTCCCCCAAAGTGATTAGCAAGTAAGAAACTCTAGTATAAAACTTAGAACTTTAACTAGACTCATCGGATTAATTCTTATCCTGATAAGAAAAAAACATCCCTATAGCTACCGAAGAAGGGTCTTGAACCCGAAATAGCGATCTAGCTAATATGACTACATACAGCCAAGTCATAAATTTCCTTTCTAAGGAACACAAATCTATAATAAGGTGTATGGAAAATACCTTTAAGAAAATAATGAATGCACAACTGGCCATCACTTTTAATGATATATGCATTAGAGAAAAACTCCTGCCCAAATACACTTACAATATATATATATATATATATATATATATATATATATATATATATATATATATCGACCGCAATCAACAATCTGGGTTTTGTATACAATCTCTCCCATAAATTCCAACGCACATCAACTTCTGCAAGGCATACACCGGAACCTGTACTTTACAGTAATACTAAGGAGGAACACAAGAACGAGCAATGAGATAACAGTGCACTGTACTGTACCAGGTTCATATGTTGACTACTGTAAAGCCTTGGACCACGCCCATATTCTTCCTAGGAGGACTGGCTAGATGAGAGCCTCTCTTTCTTTACTCTCTTACCTGCAATAAACAAGACATCAATGCGTTAGTACACTGCGCTGAAGATACGCGTCAATTAATCGTGTAATCTTACAATGGATCGGAAAAAACGCGCTTTCAGTCTCATAACGATTTGCTCTTTATGTATGCATGCACACACACACACACACAGATAACCTTTACTGTTGAGTAAAACTTTTTCATTTTTATTCATTTCTTTAGAGTCTAGGATAATATTCCACATTCACCTTCCTCTTGCATTACTATCCATACTCCTCACGGTCTTTTCTCAATTATACTGTCTTTGTGGTCTAGCTACTGAAGGCCGCTTCCTTCAATCTACCAATGGTCTCTAGGTTTCCTGCCTAAACTCGAAATGTAACCAGCTGGGAGAAATCTCCATTCCCAAACGAGTTAGAGTTCCAATCAACAAACAAGGGGATGTGTGTGTGGGGGGGGAGTCACTTTCAAGTATTCCATCCCAACTATCGCCAGGTGACTTTATGCAAATGTAGGGAATGGATGCTCGCTGGCCCAGCGGGGTAGAGCGTCGCTACTTGCGGCGAAAGCCGAGGTGCCGGCAGTTCGAATCCAGCCACCAACGAGTTGGACCAAGGGCATGGTTCATTAGATTCCAAGCTACAAAGTCCTCTGTAAGGGGCCCCGTCCTAGCCTCCTGATAGAGGAAAGAGTTTGCGACGTTAAACAGATTCAAGGAACCTCAACGCCTCACGCCCGACGTCCTACTCAACTCTCTCATGCTACCGAGTCCAAGCTGCACCTCTCTCTCTTAATCGCCCCCATGAGGAAGATCGAAGGTCCTGCAGTGGACTCTGCCTGAATGCAGTCTTAAGTCTGACGTCTATGGGTATTCCCCCGTCAGGTGAATAAAATCACCTGGTGGGAGCCTGAACAAGGCCACAAGTCGACGACCATGAACGCGAGGGGTCTTCACCAAATGCCCCACAAAAATAAGTAAATAAACAGTAAATAGATAAATAATAAATAAACAATTAAATAAATAAACAAATTCAGAGGTCGTACACACGAATACTTTTAGCGTTTAAAATCACTTCCAAAGATCACAATTTCATTCCTAAATACTAAAAGCACTATCAAAGTCATCCACGAAAGCTTTTAAGTCCTCGAAGTACTTCTGAACTTTTGCGCGAAGACTTACACCCGAGATAAAAGACCTTTTGGTGAACAAGGTGGCCACAAAGATCGAAGGTTTACGTTGTATTGATGACATTTATTTTTTTAATAAATAAGACTCTTTGGAGTTCGATAAGAGGTGTAGGTGGATGCCAAGAAAAAAGAAGTAGAAGAAGCAGCAGAAGAAGTAGAAGAAACAGAAGAAGAAGAAGAAGCAGCAGAAGCAGAAGAAACAGAAGAAGAATAATCAGAAGAAGACGAACAAGGCGAAGACAAAGAAAAAAAAGGGGAGGTAAGGCAAGGGAAACTAACATACTGATATCTTCTAGGAAAGATGCAACTGTTATTTCACAAACTATGCACATGCTCACAATACCGATAACTTAAAAAATAAAAATACAGGCATTAAAGATGTAGACAAACGTAGGACACAGAAACTGACACGGGAATATATAAAGATACGTATAAATATCGACATTATGTAAAGTAGGTTCTGTTGCTATGACTATTCTATTAGACGACGATCTAAAGGTACATTTTGTTCGGTGCGATTATCGCTTAACAATCATCGTTCACGGCTCAATGATGATGGTCAAACGTTTATCTAGAGCATTAATAATTTGTCTTTGAATGAATGGGCTGTTTTGCCTTGAGCTGCAAAGTACGGGGCTGATAATCTTAACCGAACCTACAACCAACGCGTTTACCCAAACAGGATGCCAGGTAGGATGCGCGTCACTCGCTGTGGTACTCTAAGGACGGCCACACACATGCAGTTTAAACTGACAGTTACAACTGTACAGTTATAACTGTCAGTTGGAAACTGCACGTGTGTGGGTATCTCAGTGATACTGAGATACCCACACACGTGCAGTTTCAACTGACAGTTATAACTGAACAGTTGTAACTGTCAGTTTAAACTGCACGTGTGTGGCCGGCCTTATAATAACACTCGTACCGAGTAAAACGTACCTTAACCACGTTCACTATCATCCGTGGCTCCTCCTATTCATTTCATGTCAAGTTGTTTTCTTCCTCGTATAAGATTCGCTCCAAACAATTTTCTTTTGACAATATACCGGTATATATTCTCCGTTCAATTCCGATAGCAGGAGATTCGTCCCGTTTGATTTCTCTTGAGTTCGCGTAAAATCAATATTCACGTAAAATCAATATTCGCGTAAAAATTATATATTGAAATAAAATATTAAGACAGTATGGCAGGACTCGTAGTACTGGTTTTAAATTGGATAATTCTTTATTACAGAAGGAAATAGGCAAGAACTGCTTTACCAGTAGAATGGTAACGAATGGCATTGACTTAGTAACTATGTAGTGAGCGCTAAAACGGTTGATTGTTTTAAAAGATGAGATTATTTATGGATTGGAACGACAGGTGGTAAGGGACAAGGAACTGCCTCGTGTAGGCCAGTATGGTCTCCTGCAGTTTCCTCCATTCACATGTTCTTATGAATGAAATAAAATAACGAAATTAGTCAATAAAATACATACACATTAAATAAACAATAATAATATCAAATATATTTTTTTGTGAATAAATAGATAAACGAAAGTAAATAAAAAGATAAAAAAGAATACACACACGCACACACACAATTTGAGCCTGTAGCATTCAGAGTAACTTGTGTATGAAAAACAAAGTTATTAATTTCTCAGATTATTAAACTTTCCGAACTACAACCGTTACAGAATAGTTTTCTGCGGCCACAAATGTCATTGAATATAGTTTCCCGAGCTGCCAGCATCCAGAACAGTTTTTGGAATCTACAAACAAACAAACAAAGCATATCCAACTTTTCCGAAGTACAAGACACCCGCACCCAAGTTTCCAAAGCCTACAGTGGGACAGACCAAAGTACGCACAACAAATGAGCGAATACATACAAAAAATAAATAAACAAACAAAAATAAAATAAAATAAACACAAAAAGTAATGGTTGCATGTTCTTGGCGCCCCCCTCCTCTCCCCCCCCAAAAAAAAAGTCCTGCCTATAGTGGTTTGATAGTGTGTGGATCACGTGTTGGACTCGTGATCGACAGCTATTTCCCCGTTTGTGTGTGATTCACCATGGTCATTGGTCACGTGTTGGATTCGTGATCGACAGCTATTACCCTCCCGGATGAGAACTCAGAGCTTATATACGACCG
>NC_134783.1:83315930-83335930 GCF_046742065.1 Oratosquilla oratoria
CGTATGCACCCCTCCCCTCCCCACCGACCTTCCACGACAGTTCCCCTCGTCTTCCCCCTCCCTTTCCTTCTCCCCCTTCCCTTCCATCCGCCTTCAGGAGGAACAGCGTCTCATTTCTCTTTTAATAAAGCCTCATCAGCGTATCTCTACCTATAGCGTGCTTTTCACTAAAAGAATGATAAACAAAAATATTCTTTTCTAAAACACACCACAGGGTGCAATATCTATATATAAAAAGGGTACTGAATTTACGTTGTGTGAAATTGAAGGCATATTCAGATGTTTCCCACAGTTCAATCTGCAGTATATCATGCCCAAGCACCGAAGCGGGGCTTACACCTATTCCACGTCTTCTACTCCAACATTCCCTTGAGCTGAGAAGACAAAATATATATCATTCCGTACAAGAAGCCCAAGTCGAAAGGGCTCGTCATCGCTTCGGTAAATAACGGGTTTAAGTATACACAAACTCTCGCTATCGGGAGTTTGTTGACAGGGATAAACGGGGATTTTTTTTTTCTGGAGTGTTTCCAAAAACCAACCCTGGGCGTTTCCACGTAATGGCATGTATCAAGAGTTTTTATCTTTTTTCTTTTTTTCGCTTGACGCGCTGGTATGTGCTTTGTCTCCTCCCTTTGCTGAATCACTGTACCCTCATCCTTCTTCATCTGGGACTAACTGTGATGCGTCGACTCCAACTTTCAAGCAGCTCAAGGCACATCAAACGATTTAAATATAAGTCAATTTTTTTCAGAAAATACATGCAAGAGGACATTTTCTCATTACACAGCAATAAATATGTGTTAAGCCCTGTCGTTTTTTCAAGTAATATCTTTATATTCACAGGATTAAAAAAAATATATATGTTTTGCAATACTCCATCATGACGGAGCAAGCAATCACTGAGGCCCTGTCCACTAGGTGATGCCCTGCAATAGAATCAAATTACAGCCAAGATAAACATGGGACTGCAACGCGCCCAAGGAAGACGAGCGGGCGACAGAGATCGAAAGAAAAAAAAAAGAAAAAAAAAAAAGAAAGAAAAAAAAAATCCACTGCACGAATCCAGGTCACTCGAGGTCGGAGACCTTTCTGGAATTGGATCTTTGAAACGGTGCAAAGTTCCACGTCATGTAAACCTGTCATACCACCATTATAAAGAATGCTGACCCCCCCTCCCCTTCCCCCTTCCCTCCACCTCCTCCTCCCCAATCCCTAAACAATGACATTCTCCGGTTGACTGAGCGCACTTTCCAAATGCCAATTACGTGAAATCCTGCAAGGTGCCTCCGCCTCAATGAATTTAGACCACATCATTCCCCCGCCCCTGATAAGGATGGAAATAGTGAGTGAGTGAGTGAGTGAGTGAGTGAAAGTGTGTGTGTGTGTGTGGGGGGGGGTTTTCGTCAGGTACGGGAGAGCTAACGACGCCCCATAATCTAAAATGTCGTCAGAGGGCTCCAAGGTTCTCCGGTACCTTCTGTTCGGTATAACGTGACATTGCTTAAAAAACAAATAAATAATAATGATGTGAATTACATTACTACCCTGTTCATAGCCATAAAGGCGCCAGGCGACCTTAGCACATTCGAAGAAGGATCTCGATTTCAGGCCTGGTGACGGAGTCAATATCCCAGCAACCGGTGACTGTTACTTGTCCTGGCAATCTCAACAGGTAGGGCACAGGTGACACCCTCGAAGAACGGACGAGTGCGAAGGTCGCCCACTGTGTCAAGTCGAGTGAGACGTGACCTGACCTTAAAACAATGACCTGAACTTTACATAAAGGTCAGTGTTTAACATGCAGCACAAGGTTTGATGACTGACTTAAAACTAGTTCACATACAAAATAAATAAATAAATAAAATAATGATAATTATAATAATATCAAATACAATATACAAATAAATCTATATACTTATAAAATTCTGATCATCTTGTTTGTTACCTTGCTTGTTTGAAACCGTCACCTAGCCAATCAGAAGAAGAGATATGACGTCACGACTGAGGACCAGCCAATCAGAAGGTATATGACGTCACGACTGAGGACCAGCCAATCAGAGATATGACGTCACGACTGAGGACCAGCCAATCAGAAGAAGAGACATGACGTCATGACATCCGCTCTGTGGGTCCCAAGGAACCCCAGCGCTGAGCGCGAGACGATACAACTGCTAATTTTCAAATTTGCCAATTTTTTAATTTCCAATTTTCCGATTACATATTTTCTGACCATTAATATTTAAAATTTTCATATTCGGTATTTAAAAGTATAGACAACTCCTGAATCAGCTTCTATGAGGCATAATGAGTTTATTAAAATATTACGAACCGTATAAATCATATGATGCGTAGTGTTCCATGCAACGACGGCATGACGTCACAATTTTCCGATTACATATTTTCAGACCATTAATATTCAAAATTTTCATATTCAGTATTTAAAAGTATAGCCAACTCCTGAATTAGCTTCTATGAGGCATAATGAGTTTATCAAAATATTACGAACCGTATAAATCATATGATGCGTTGTGTTCCAAGCAACGACATGACGTCACAATCTTCTAATTCCAAGAATGAAAATTGTTTTATCTGAAGGAGACAATATTCCGTTTGCAAGAATGCAGATTTCAATTCAATCAGTGTTTGCGATGACCATTCATAAGTCTCAAGGACAGACTTTTCAGAAAGTTTTAGTTTATCTAGACAAACCTATATTTCAACATGGACAATTATATGTTGCGCTGAGTAGAGTTAAGCAAAAGGAAAATATTAAAGTGTTTTTATATCATTCAAATTGTACAAAGAATGTTGTAAATATAAGAGGATATATGATGCGTAGTGTTCCAGGCAACGACGACATGACGTCACAATCTTCTGCATTTCACTTCTTATAACTAATCAAGTCACTACATTCGTCTACTGAATAAAGCATTGTTTTAATAAATATTTTATTGACAATTCTATTAACAACGTATCATTTAAGATTTTATTTTACCCAAAGGGTCACGGGTGGTCTAGTAATACATAAAAACAGAATAATAGATAAATTATAAAACAAAAAACAAAAAACGAAATAAAATATAAATAAAAATAAAATTATATAGAGTAAAAATAAAATATAATAATAATAATAACAATAAAGATGCGACGTCCTGAAGACGTGTGGTAGGCGACTGACACGAGGGCGGCTTCCAGGAAGACCTTGCGCGTCCTGGCACATGCCGTCGTCACATTTCTTTCCGAAGTGAGTTGTGAGTTGACTATTTCTTACTATAACCATAACACACTAAATTTGTGGTTCTTGCTTGTTTCCACCACCCACGTAACATCCCTAACACTGTGCCCTCCAACACCTCATACACCCTTCCTCTTCCTATCACACCACCTATCGAAAACCTGTTTACATTCCTACCCAAAGCCCATCAGTAGCGCCCCCCCCTAAAAAAAAAAAAAAAAAAAAAAACCCACACCTTCGGCGGTGTCTTCTTCGGCAGTCAAGCAGTCCCCAGTCTGGGTTCCCGAAGAGCCCACGTCTCCGAAGTTGAGAAGCCGACGAGACCCTGGAGGCCGCCAAGAGTCTGCCTCTCCATCTCCGGGAAAAGGTCCAACGGCCCTCCTCAGCACCCGAGGTGGCTATGCCGGGGGCTGTTACCGTCCGTGCTAAAGCCTCCTAACGAGGGGAGGAGGAATACACGTCAAGACCGGTGGAACAGGAGAAACCAAAGGATTTGCGGACGTGTAATATAAGACAGGGAAAGGGTAAACAAATAAATACATAAAATAAAATAAAAACAATAATGTCACAGGGGATAAACTGCAAGACAAGAGCGTGGGAGCAGAAGAGATATATGAATAAACAAGGAAATAAATAAAAATAAAATTTGTGTATGGGAGAGGGACAAGGGTGAAGAAAATGGAGAATGAATGATAGGAAGGGACAGCGGGAGGTACATGAAAAGGGAAAGCAAGATGGAAATAAGATGAAAATAGTTGAGGACAGAAAACGAGATGAGAAAAAAAAAAAACATTGCGACGTTGGGGAAGAAAATGTCCAGGAGCAACAGGGAAGGAGGTCAACGATCAGGCGGAGTTATTTGGAAGACAAAGCATGGAGACAAAAAGGGATGGAAATGGGGTGAGAGGCATGAACAAAGAGGAGGGAGGTGAGAAGAGCAGGAAAGAGGAGGAGGAAAATGGAGGAGGGAAGAGGAAGAAAAGGAGGGGAGAGAAAGAAGAGAAGGGAAGAGGAAGAAGAGGAGGGAAGAGGAAGAAGAAGAGAGGGAGGAGACGGTGGAGTGTAGGAGAACAGAGGAGGAAAAGGAGGAAGAAGGCGGTGGGGAAGAGGAAGAAGAGGAGGGAAGAGGAAGAGAGGGAGGAGACGGTGGAGTGTAGGAGAACAGAGGAGGTGAAAAGGAGGAAGAAGGCGGCGGGGGTGTAAAACAAGGGCATGGAGGAGGAAGAAAAGAGGAGGAAGGAGGAAGAAAAGGAAGAGGAAGGAGGAGGAGGAAAGGGAAAAAAAGGAGGAAAAATAGGAAGAGGAGTCA
This sequence comes from Oratosquilla oratoria, assembly GCF_046742065.1. NCBI lineage: Eukaryota > Metazoa > Arthropoda > Malacostraca > Stomatopoda > Squillidae > Oratosquilla > Oratosquilla oratoria. Next base: position 83,320,478 of record NC_134783.1, read on the forward strand.
GGAGAAGGAAAAGGAGGAAGAGGAGGGAGGAAGGAGGAGGAAAACGGGGAAGAGGGTGAGGAGTTGGGGGAGTTGGGGGGAGGAGTACCGGCAAATAGAAAATAAAAAATAAAAAAGCGTCACACCAAACCCTCAAATGAATCTCGCATATCCTCTCCTTTGAATTAACCCTTCTCTATCGTGGCTGCCGTCTGGCGATATTATTCAGACGAAAGAAACTTCCAATGAGGTGTCGAGACTAGCTTGCTCTTGTGTAGCCACTTTTCTCTCTCGTCGCCGCTTTCACATTGTAACATTGTACATTGTAATCTAAATATGAGCCCTCCGGGCACTCCCTCTTCAGCCATGTACGAGCAAAAGATTAAGAGAGGCACTAAATGCCCATATTACTCTATCTCTCTCTTTCTCTGTCTCTCTGCTAAGTATATAAAATCTATACATTAGCATTAGAAAGATGTGCACTTTATACACACATACAGACGCGTATACAAATTCACGCACACGCGCGCGATTAATTGGAGAGTTGGAGACAAAACCCCACGAGTGTTGCTACTTTCCTGTATACTATTAAGCACTATTAGGTAAATACAAGCATGTCTACATATTAACACGCGCGTGTATGCAAACGGGAATGATGCTGGTGAAGGAATCAAGCCACACGGGCGGCTCCCTCCCTCCCTCCTCTCTCTTTCCCTCTCTCTGTATCTCTCATTCTCTCTCCTCTCTTTCTCCCTCTCTTGCCTCATGGCATCGACCGAGCCCAAAGGACGGAGCACATAGAGCGTTGTCTGGGCATAAGCATGTAAACATTCGTCAAAGTGTCAGGCAATCCATCGCGTAGACAGCGCTATATAGGCCCACTGGGACCCCGAGCAGCAGCAGCAGGGAGGGCTTTTCCATCTGAGCGCTCCAGCCAAGTTCACCCTCGGTTGGCCTGGCCTGGCAATTTCATTCACCCAAAACATTAGAGACATTCGCAGGTTTTAATATTTTTTTCCGTCGAGCGTTTCCACATTCCTGTCTTCTTTCATACTCAACATTCTTTGGCAACTGGAGACTAGCCTCCACTCAAAATAAAATAAAACAAACAGACAATATATAATAACACTGGTAATTAATTCTATACAATGATTCTATTTTCTACAATGGAAAAAAAGCAAAGGCCGAGTCGGTAATCACTCCAACTAAACCATGTGGCTCTGGACTAACAATTATCCATAGAGTACGCATCGTCTCTTAACCCATTCAACTCCGATGACAAGATGTCTTGTCATTTGGTCAAATAAAACAAAAAATCATAAAACACCAAAATGTTTGATCAAACACCAGAAAAATATGACGTCAGTCCTCGCTTCGCTGCGAGCGAAGCGAGGACTGACGTCATATTTTTCTGGTGTTTGATCAAACATTTTGGTGTTTTATGATTTTTTGTTTTATTTGACCAAATGACAAGACATCTTGTCATCGGAGTTGAATGGGTTAAGGGACAGCGCGGTGGTCCTGGAGTGGACTTTCAAGACTCAAACCAGACATTGAATTTCAAGTTCTTAAGATATATACACCACCTATGCTATGAAAAAAACAATAGTAATAAATAGGAAATAAAATAAAATAAAATTAAATAATAAAATGATAATAAGAAATGCAAGTGCATCAAAGGGTTGTAAATTGGATGGCTTTTTGCACCAGACCCGTTAATGTAATTCTGCAAAATAAATCTGCCTACCGCCGATTCCATAATCACCTTCAGGCATTCAAACCCATACTTGGATGCCGAGGTATAGGTGGCACGCTCGTGTACACACACACACACACTTACACACATACTGTTACATATATGAGTATCCTATATATGTAATGTATGAATATAATTATTACTTTGGATGAAAAGACGTCAATTATTCTTCAACGGACGAGGATGGAGCGTTACGCTTTCGACGTCACGCGTAGGGAGATGTTGGGTTGACGTCTCAATATTCTATTTGAATAATAATTTTAGCTCTGTAAGATGCATTAGTTTTGTGTATAACCCTACAAGCATGTCAAAGCGAATTATTATTATGTTTCTGTGTTAATGTAATACCAATTGTGTATTAGTTCCATGCATTACATAACAACACTTCAGTCGCAGTTTAGCGGGAGGCACCCTCCAAGCGTGAATGCCAGAACGTTTAGGCTGTCTTGGCCGATCAGGTTCAATCTCCATAGACGCTAATCCTAAGGGCCAATCAGAGGTGATTTTGGTAGGAGGAATAAGCGCTCTACGGCGTGTTGGACAGTTAGTTAGAGCTAGAGAGTGCCATGTAGAGGAGGTGCAGCCTCAAGCAGGATTGTCGGCTGAAGTAAGTTCTCTGTACCACCACCTGTTTGTAATATAATTAACTCAGCTTATAATTCATTTAGATTATGTGTGAAGTCGATGGCAGTGACGCGGGAAGCCTAGACAGTGAATCTCTTGGTAATTATTTCTATTTCACCCCCGTTAAAAATTGTGTTAAGAACTTGGAATCATGTTTAGTATTTATCATTCAGTTATATGTCCTTGATTATAACTATCTTGTTAATCTTTTTAACTTGAATGAATAACGTTAAATGTTATCTGTGTTTCATTTTTCTTGATTTTCATGATACCGCAAAATCAAATGGCGGCCTAGCAATTGATACTGTGAACAGATTATCCCAAAGACAGTCTTGGGAATCATACCATTTTAGAATTTTCTATATGTTACGAGTCAGAAGTGTTCGTGAGATTCGCAACAATACACTTACACACACACACACACACGTTCACATGACCACAGACACGCACACACAGGTACATTAACGCACACGTGCACACACGTTCATATGACCACACAGACACGCACACGCGTCCACAAATGTACAGGCTTTCAGGCTGCAGCGTGATAGGGGAAAGGAGCCAAGCGGTAAGGTAACCGATAAAGTGAAATGGAATGAATTGAAGCTCGCCTCCGCGCCCGCTGGGCAGCAGCAGCAACAGCCGCAACACCCAGGCGGCAGCTACCCAAAGTAAACAGCAATCATGGGAGGGGCGTTACTTTGGAGAGAGAGAGAGAGACAGAGAGAGAGAGAGAGAGAGAGAGAGAGAGAGAGAGAGAGAGAGAGAGAGAGAGAGAGAGAGAGAGAGAGAGAGAGAGAGAGAGAGAGAGAGAGAGAGAGAGAGAGAGAGAGAGAGAGAGAGAGAGAGACACGAGGGAAGATGGGTAGGGCAGGAGGGGTGAAAAAAGGGGCTGGTAAGGCAGGAGAGGGAGATGGAGAGGCAGATGGAAAGGGAAAGAAAGACGTAGATAGAGACGAGACGGAAAGAAAAAGTAAAGAAAAAAAAAGGTTATGTAAGAGGATATGGAAGGGCAAAACAGGAAAGAAAAGAGACAGGAAGGGAAGGGGAGAGGAGGGACGGGAAGGGAGAAGGAAGGGAAGAGAGAAGGGAAAGGCAAGGAGAAGGAAGAGAGGGGAAGGGAAGGGAGGGGAAAAGAAGACGAGAAAAGGGAAGGGAAGGCAGGGAAACGGAGAAGGAAGGTAAAAGGAGATGTAGAGGAGGAAGGGAAAGGGAAGAAAAGGAAAGGTAAGGGAGGGGAGGGGAAGAGAAGAACAACGACTGGAAAAAAAGAGTAGAAAAGGGAAGAGAAGAGAATGAAAGAGAAGGGAAGCGAAGGGAATGAGAGAGATGGGAAAATAAAAAGGGGAAAGAAAGGTAAGGGAAGAAGGAAAGGCAAGGAAAGAGAGAGAAAAGGAAGAGAAGGAATGGAGAGGAAAGGAAACGGGAGTAAGAGAGAGAGAGAGAGAGAGAGAGAGAGAGAGAGAGAGAGAGAGAGAGAGAGAGAGAGAGAGAGAGAGAGAGAGAGAGAGAGGGGGGTGACGGGGGGGGAAGGCGAGCTACGAGAGGCGGCAGAGGAGAGAGAGAGAGAGAAAGCGAGGAAAAGTGGCAACGAGGAGGGACGGAGCCAAAGAGGAAAAGGTACATAAATGTGTATGGGGGGAGGAGAAGGGGAAGGGAGAGGGGAAGGGGAAAGAAGGAAGGGAACGGAAAGGGGAGAAGGAAGGGAAAGGAGAAAAATGGGGAAGGGGAAAGGAAATGGGTAGGGAAAAGGAAAAGATGAAGGCGAAGAAGGAAGGGAAAGAAGGGGGAAGGGAAATGGGTAGGGCGAAAGGAAAGGGGAAAGAAGGAAGGAAAAGGTGGAAAAGGGGACAGAGAAAGAAAATGGGTAGGGGAAAAGGGAAGAGGAAAGGAAATGGGTAGGGGAAAGGAAAGGGGGAAGAAGGAAGGGAAAGGGGGAAGAAGGAAGGGGAAGGGGAAGGGAAAATGGAAGGGGAAAGGAAATGGGTAGGGCGAAAGGGAAGGGAAAGGTGAAGGAAAGGGAAGGGGGGAAATTAAAGAGGAAGAGGGGAGGGGAGAGATGGGGAGGAAAGGGAAAGAAGGAAGGAGGGAGGGGGAAGGGAAAATGTTGCCGCCACTCGATTTTATTTGTTGCGGCGAAAGGGTTAAGGGCAGGGAAAGAGTCAAAATGCGGTATACATATCGACTTTTCGCCGTGCGCCGTCCTCGACACGACGTCGTGTTTTCAAATATAAATGGATGTCTATAAACGTTTGTAAAAGCGTCCATAGTCACCCATGGTCATGAGCCCGACGTTGTGTCGTGGACGTCGAACGGCGAAAAGTCGAAACGTGTGACACGGGCTTTTGGGGTTGCCAACCCTTTAAGAATGTTTCCTGTGTAAAATTATAAAAAAGAATATTCATTTTCATATGAATGATGTTTACAGCTAATAGAATAAAACCTGTCCCAATACCTCTTACACAACAACTTCAACAATTTCATCACCATTTGAGACCTGACCTAACCTAACCTTACACATCCCAATGCGATGCAACCGATCACAAAGAAAACCGTCCTAAGACGTCGAGTTTCTCGCAGCATTTCGTCTTTTTATTTCCGATGCAGGGTAACAGGGCCATTGGCACGGTCAAACCCGGTTTGTCAAACAAGTGTTTGGAGTGATGTTTGATCGTGTGAATGATGGGGTATTCACACGGCCAAACATTACTTCAAACACTTGTTTGACATACCGTTTGACCCTGCAAATGGCCCCTTACGTGGAGTCGAGGGTGTGAGAGGAAGGGAGGAAGGGACCAAAACCACAACACGAAGGAGAAGGAAGAGGAGGAGGAGAGGGAGGAGGGGGAGGAGGAGGAAAAGTACGAGGAGTAACACGAAAAGAATGACGAGGGGAAGAGAAGGGGAAGAAGGGGTACAAGGGAAAGGAGGGGGAGGAGGAGGAGAAGGACTAAGAGGGGGAGGAGGAGAAAGAGGAAGAAGGACGTAGGTGGAGGTAGTATTAGTAGTCACGGTCTAAAGATCGCGGGGGTTGATGACTTGCAGGTCTCAGAGTCGATGAGTGAATTTTCAACTGGACTAGGGTGTGTGTGTGTGCTAAGCCCCAAACGAGCGCCGGACAATTCGACTTACTCGGACGTGGGATAAGGTGAAACAGAGCGAGGAAAAGGTAGAAAGGGGGAAGGGGCATGGAGGGGGGGGAAAGGAGGGAGAGAGCGAGAGGAAACGATGGAAAAATAAATGTAGAAAAAGGCAGACAAGGGAGGGAGAGAGGGAGAGAAGGAGTGAACGACGGAGGGGGAGCAGGAGTCCTGTATGTATGTGTGAGTGTGTGTGTGAGTGTGTGTGTGTGTGAGTGAGAGTGAGTGAGAGTGAGTGTGTGGAGAGAGAGTGTGTGTGTGTGTGTGTGTGTGTGTGTGTGTGTGTGTGTGTGTGTGTGTGTGTGTGTGTGTGTGTGTGTGTGTGTGTGTGTGGGCGCGCGCGCGCGCGCGTCCCGATGGCCGCCGCTGCCGCGACCTTGCCACCGTTCCTCAGGTTGCGACTACAGCCAACTCTCCATCACGCAAATACACACACGGCTCTTCTTCTATCAACAAAAGCCTGGTCCTCCAACTCACTCGTCTGATGGTCGTGGTGGGGAAGGAAGAGGAGGAGGAAGAGGAGGAGGAGGAGGGGAAGGAGGAAGAGGTAGCAAGTGAAGGAGGTCAGGATGATGAGGAGGTGGAGGATGAAAACGAGGAGAAGGAGGAGAGGAGGAGAAGAGGTGGAGTAGAATGAGCGGGGGACAGGATGACGGGTTATCCGCTTGACGGCATCGGCTATGACGCCGCCGTCACCAAAACAAGTTGTGCTACGGACGGAAGGGCCACTCGTGGGAGCGAGCACCCCTCCTCATTAGAGCTCCTGTCAACAAACAACTCCAAAAGTTAATATATGAGAAAGAGAGAGACAGACAGAGAGAGAGATAGAGAGGGAGAGCTAGAGATAGAAAGAGATACAGATAGAGAGAGGGAAAGAAAAAGAGGGGGGAGGGAGAGGGAAAATCCATCTGACTTCATCAAAACGTGCTTCGTTCTATCAAAATCCTCTTTGCTGAACTCATTCCGTAGGACTTACTACAATCCCTCCCCCCGCCAAAACTTTAAATATCCACCATCATGTTTCACTACTACCCAATTCCAAAGCCGCACGTCTCCTTACGTCACGGCATCTCTCAGGAACTCCTTGTACTACAAGAAGCATTGACATGATCCAATGTCTTTAGCAAACAAAGACTAAATAGGGGTGGGGGTGGGGGATCCTGTCTCATAATAAACTCCAATTTTAATTCACTTTCTTAACTACCTCCATATATCCAAGATCCTCCTTTAGGTACGTTTTGTTTGGTGTGATTATCGCTCAACGATGATTGTCAAACGATTATCTAGAGCACTAATTATTCGTTTTTAGCGACTCTAGTGACCTAGACAATCGTTTGAAGATCATCGCTGAGCCATGAACGATCATCGTTGAGCGATAATTGCATCGAGCAAAACGTACCTTAACCCCTTCCGTATCGTGTGGCATTTTTCTTTGATCCTGAATGTCGTTCGATGTCTTTATGGATGGGGATGACAGGTAGTAATGGACATGGAACTGCCTAGTGTAGGCCTTATGGTCTCTTGTAGTCTCCTTCATTCTTATGTTCTTTCCGACGTCGAAACGACATGCTGATCTCATTCTTTTCTTCGTGTGTATATCTATTCTGAGTTTACCTCGCCAACCTATCCTACCACCATTATCAGTTTCAATATAATTACTATTTTAGTTATTATTTCCATTATCATCATTGTCATGACCATCATCTTCACAATTGCGCACACACAAAAACAACTTGGATTGAACCAATACCGCCAAGATGTACATCCTCTGATGTTTTCTTTCTGGTTAACGCCAGATTACCTTCATCACCTTAACATTCTCGGGCCATCAATATGGCTTTGCTCCTGTGCAACATACCTGGTTGAGGTTGAGATGATGATGATGATGATGATGATGATGATGATGATGATGATGATGATGATGATGATGATGATGATGATGATGATGAATCGGTTTAACGTCGCGAACTCTCCCTATCAGGAGGCTAGTACGGTGCCCCTCACAGAGGGCTTTGCAGCGTGGAATTTAATGAGCCATACCCTTGGTCCAACTCGCAGGCGGCGGGATTCGAAGTACCGTCATCTCGACCTCCGCCGCATGCAGCGACGGTCTAACCCTAAATCGGGATTGAAACCAAAACATAACCAAGTAGCCTAATGGTCTGAGTTTTCACTAACCTCAAGAGACCTTACTTCACATTCTGCTTTCATAATACGTCATAATACGGCATAAAACGTCCGACTCCGTTCTCTGCAACAGACCTGGCTTTGAGGGCGGCCACGCTTCGTCTTCCTTTCAACACTTACATCATCGAAGATCGTCTTACTCAAGAACCAGTCTCTTGTCGACGGACTTCAAGCCATCTGGGATCATGTGACTCGACGGCATCCCGAACCCAATGGCCTATCCTCCTCTAATCTGGATTAAAACTTAACCCAAGAAGTTGATACGGATCGCGGTCACCTGGCGGCGGCAGCGCGCTTCGATGTACGCAGCGGCGCCGCGCCGCGCCGCGCCATCCCGCACCCCCCCCTCTCTCTCTCTCTCTCTCTCTCTCTCGTGGTTTGAGGGCCTGGTTCCCGCTCGGACCTCAACCTTGCACGTGGTCCACACCCGGCGGAAGCTGATGCACCATACAATGATGTCACCAAACCACCTCAGGTCCGAAGTGAGAAGCGTTCGGGAGTAATTATTATTACTCAGAGTGCATGAAGTCCTTCCTAACCTCTGCGCCGCGGCCAGGGTTCGAACAGACGCCGAAACCCCCACGCAGTTACCAGACGTACGCTCTACCACCAAGCCACAGCGACATCACCCTCCCCCTGCACGTGAAGCCTCGAAGTCCATGTGTGGGGCATTCACTTTAGTGACATCCCTACGGACCAGAGTCACGCAACATTATTTTATGGTTGGTAACTAATATACACTATTATATTCATATATATATATATATATATATATATATATATATATATATATATATATATATATATATATATATATATATATATATATATATATACACACATATATATATAACTGAACTTTTCCCGTCCCTCCTTTCCGCTATCCACCTTATACCTCTTCTTTACTACCTCAAGACTTCACCTCACCTCTTAGGCTCGATATTGTCCCCAAGGATAGAAACACCGATTACTACCGATTCAGTTTAACGTCACGAAATTACCCCATATCAGGTGGTTAGGACGGTGTCCCTTACTGAGGAATTTGTAGCGTGGAGTTTAATGAATCGTGCCCTTGGTCCAAGCAGCCGGTGGCATGGTTCGAACCATCTTCACCTCGGCCAGCGTGCACCCTTACATACATCCATACATATACCAATTTTTTTCCCTTTACAAGGGGGGTAGCTAAAGTCAAAAATGTACAATTCCACTTCCATCCATCTCATTCCCATCCACTCCACTCCCATTCACCAACCCTCCCTCCCTCCCTCTTTTCCTGTCATCGTTACTACTGATAAACAATTTCAATCTACCCCTTCTGTACCGGGTGTCATTTGTCCTCTAGTCTCTGCTGCCGCCAGGCCATTCCATTCGTCTCCATGGCGCCCTTCCCTTGGCAACCAATGGGGAACTCAGGAGAGACTATTCTGCCTTCAGTGTCCTTTATGATTTAGGGGCAACGGGCACAATGATGAGGCGAGGCGCCAAAGGGCCGACGCAAAACAACACCCAAGATAATGGCGGTTCCACTGTAAATGCTTTAGCCATCAATCATGGAATGAATTAGAGGGCAAGCGAGCGAAATCTCAACAAAATCATTCCAGTTTCGTCAAATTCCCAATCCACCAAACTCCTTAATCTAACCAACCGTATTGTAACCCAACCTAATAAAACTAAAACCTATCAATGTACGCCTAAATAAATTGGTCGAAATGACTAACCAAAGGGCATTTGGCAAAACACAGGAGTTTGGCGAAATGCAAGGCATTTGGCGATATGGGAAATCAATGTAACCCTATTTCCGCCTTCCGTCCCGTGTAGCCATTATCCCTTCATTCCGGGTGTCGCCAGGCAATTTCACTCATATTCGTGGCAGTCTCGGCTTGTCTCTATTTTCACAATATTTAAAATCAAGGAGGTCTCTAAGTAATCTTCATTCCTTGGCACCAAGGAGGGCTCTATGCAAAATTCACTCCTTGGCACCAAGGAGGTCTCTATGCAAAATTCACTCCTTGGCACCAAGGAGGTCTCTATGCAAACTTCATTCCTTGGCACTAAGGAGGTCTCTATGCAAACTTCACTCCTTGGCACCAAGGAGGTCTCTATGCAAACCATTCCTTGGCACTAAGGAGGTCTCTATGCAAACTTCACTCCTTGGCGCCAAGGAGGTCTCTATGCAAACTTCACTCCTTGGCACCAAGGAGGTCTCTATGCAAACTTCACTCCTTGGCGCCAAGGAGGTCTCTATGCAAACTTCACTCCTTGGCACCAAGGAGGTCTCTATGCAAACCATTCCTTGGCACTAAGGAGGTCTCTATGCAAACTTCACTCCTTGGCGCCAAGGAGGCCTTGCAAACTTCACTCCTTGGCACCAAGGAGGTCTCTAAGCAGACTTCACTCCTTGGCACCAAGGAGGTCTCTAAGCAAACTTCACTCCTTGGCACCAAGGAGGTCTCTAAGCAGACTTCACTCCTTGGCACTAAGGAGGTCTCTAGGCAAACTTCACTCCTTGGCACTCTGAAGGCCTCAAGCCAAACTTCATTCATTGGCACTAAAGAGGTCTAAGCAAACTTCACTCCTTGGCACTCTGAATATCTTTTGGTGAACTTCATTCATTGGCACTATAGAGGCCTCTAGGCAAACTTCACTCCTTGACACTCTAACGACCCCTCAAGGCAAACTTCCCTCCTTGGCACTCTGAAGATCCTTGCACAAACTTGCCTGAAGTCTTTGAGCCAGCATCAGCGAGTTCCCAACGCGAAGGCAAGATTTACGAGACGGTTGACAAGTGTCCAAAGATGTAAATCTGGAACTGGAAGAGGATTACACAAAGGAGAAGCAAGACCAGAAGCTGCACCTTCGGAGACTTGGTCCGCAACTTCGCAGCCCTTTACCGGCCCACAAGCCTAAGCACGAACCGAGACACAGGCGACGCGGCACAGAGCAAAAGCAGGTCCTGTTGCTGAAATTAAGTATAGTTTGAACGTCTTTCTCACTTGGAATGCGGAGGTACTACATCTAGAAGAATTTCTTTTGAGAAAGAAGATCAAATTGTACTTCAATTCAGCAACAAGAAGTCTGCCTTTGCTCTGTACTGCGTCGCCTACGTCTCAGTTTGCGTTTATGTTTATGGTGAGATCTCAACCTATCTTGTCACGCGCCCGATTTATGCATTGCTGTTCTTTAACCTTCAGGAGAAGACCACTTCGTTGCTGAATAGATTCATTGTCCATCCACTGCCACCAGTTTTCGGTTAGTGGCACCACTTGTGATGATCACTGGCCCTCTAACCTGTTCACACTAGCGGTTTCAACCACTGTGGTTCTATTACAAGTCAATGGAAGTGTTCACATACAACCGCGCAATACAGTATTTCCTTGACTATGCGGTACCGCCACGGTTTCCGTGCGGTTCAAACAGCTAGTGCGAATAGGGCTTTAAGGGTCCTTGGACCAGAGGCTGAGGACCACGGACCTACTGCACCGAACATGGCAATTTTAGTCACTATACGCTTACTCTGAATCCAGGGGCTTTTATCCCGCTGTGAGAAACCTCGCAGCTTCAAAATGAGGAAAAAATGTGCTCGATTGACCTTATGATACATTTGGCGCCGAATTTGACACATTTGAGAATTGAGTCCTGGCGAATCTATTCAGCTTCGACAAACCCTGATATAACACCACTATGCCGAAGAAGTTACACACACATGCATATACCAGGGTTCTCACTCTTTGTCAGGTTATTTTTTTCCACAAATAAATTTATTTTGGTGGAAAAACGTAAAAATCATGACTTCTTCATGACTCTTGGCAATTTCTCTTAAGAATTTTGGGACTTTTCAATACTGGATTTTTAAAATACAAAAATTCACGACTTTTTAGATTTTTGAAGACTTGTACGAACCTTGTATATAACATACAAATTACCATAGGGACCCACACAACTGCACATCCATCAAAACCCATTTGTCGACCCCTCTTAGCGCCTCGTGGATGAAGGGTCAGCCCCTCTCCCGCCACATCGCTCGGGCCAAAGGAGATGCTGAAGACTTTGTAGCGTGGAATTTAAAAAACCATGCCCTTGGTCCATCGCGATAGGGGCACGGTTCGAACTGACGTCACCTCGACCTCCGCCGCAAATAGCGACGCTCTAACCCGCTCAGGTCAAGGGAGTTACTTTGAAGTAAATCGTGTCTCAAGAACGTTTCTACGACCTCCTGCGGGCATCAACAGAAGAAGAAACAAGAAAAGATTAACGAACATGGTACAGAAAAAAGAAGAAAATATGAAAACGAAAACAGTATCAAAAAATCAAATTCATTAGAAGAAAAGTAAAAGAAAAGCAGCAAAACAAGAAGCAACTGATGATGAAAAACACGAAAAAAGAAAGAAGACGAAGAAGATAATGAAGAAAAAAAGACGAAGAAGATAATGAAGAAAAAAAGACGAAGAAGAAGAGGAAGAGGAAGACGAACAAAAAAAAGAATAGGAAGACGACGAAGATGAACAACAAGGAGGAGGAGGAGGAGGAGGAGGAGGAGGAGGAGGAGGAGGAGGAGGAGGAGGAGGAGGAGGAGGAGGAGGAGGAAGCCCTGAGGCCCTCGACAACTATGATCCTCTTGCGGGTCTTCTTATGTTAATGACCTTGACGTCGTCCGTCCGGTCTGCCGTGAGAGAGGGAGGGAGGGAGGGAGGGATGGGGGGTCGCGCCCTCTTCTCACGGCGGCGGCGGCGGCAACAAGCAAGTGGCAACGACAAAGAAGGAGGTCGAAGAGAGACCTCTCGGTCCATAATGAGGTTGTTTGGGTGAATAATAAAAAAATAAATAAATCGATCAATCAATACACAAACAAAATAATAAATGCAACAAATAATGAATAAACAAAATAAGTTAGATGGAATAATACAAAATAAATACAAACTAAAAAAAAACATAAAACAAAAATATGAATACAAATAAATCAACTATGAGTAGAAATTGGATAAAATAAATATAACTAAATCAATAAATATATACAGTAAAAATAATTATCTATAATGAAACCTAATAACTAAAATAAACAAACAAATGAACAGTAGATAAATAAATACATAAATAAAGATCAAGACGTGCAAATCGGCTGGGGGATGTTGCAGATAGCGCCAGCGACCGTTAGGCTCGGACGAGTCTATCGGAACTCAAAAACCGGTTCCGAATCAGTACTGGGAAGGAGGAAATCATCTTCGAAAGGACAGAAAGCATACACCCTCCCACTCTGTGACGCACACATGCTGTACGGAAACACACACACAGACACACACACGAAACTGTATAATTAAATAAATGTATAAAAATGAAGAAATTGTTATGCAGAATGCATTTGTGCGCTAATTAATCAATATAAACACAAAGGCCCATGTTACGTGTGCACTGATACATACGGGTTTTTGCCAGCGCCACCTGGTGGGTCAATTCTCATCCTCTCTTTCTTTCTCTCTCTCTCTCTCTCTCTCTCTCTCTCTCTCACACACACACACACATAAACACGCACCTTTATAATGACGCCACTACTACTACTACTACTACTACTACTACTAATATTAATAACAACAAATAAATAAAATAAAGTATACCAATATACTGTAAGGACTGCTGTCACATTTTAATATTTTTTCTTCTTCAATTCCTTACGTCCTTGAGTCTGGGGATCTACGAAGTGTAATATAAGATAACGACTCAGGAACTCGGAAGATTCTTCAGACTGAACAGAATCACCTATAACAGCCTTCGCAACGAAGGCCACGTAACATTTCCCCAAAAGGTACGTTTTTCTCGGTGCGAATATTGCTCAACGATGATCGTCAAACGAGTGTCTAGAGCACTAATGCTTTGTCTTTCATTGGTGACTTTAGCGGCAGTCGCTCGAGACAAAACAGCGCCATAATGAAAAAAAAAAAAAAAAATTGGTGCTCTAAACGATCATCGTAGAACAATAATCGCACCGAGCAAAACGTACCGAAAGGGTCTCGCCAATGTATACAAATTCCTTTCAGTTTGTAAGAAGACAATATTTGTTTATGACGCCATGCCACTTTGTCCAATGGCGAAACCTCGAGTGCGAAATGACGTCATGTCGACTCAAACATTTTCAACAGATGTAGCTGGACTATACTTTAGGTCATAATGTACAAACCTTTTATTTTCTTATCTATACATTTGCAGTTAGTCACAATCAACAAATTGTCAATTCTAGTTGGGTTTAAGCCACTGTTCACTTTGTAGTGGCACCCACCAACCACTAAAAAGTGGCTTATGCTCCCGCGCACCTGGGAGGAAGGAAAATTTCCAAACAGATCCGCCAGCTGCCAAACCGTTACCTGACCAGCTCCGACCCCCAACCCTTCCTGTAATTAACCACACGGAAGGGTGAAGTACCTTATCGATTTTGTACTGGAGCAGATGGTTTTAAGCAGCCGTGTGGGAGGGAGAGAAGTTCCTACACGATGCTGGTCTCCATTTACCGATAATACCCTATTCAGGCAGCTGTCAGTGCATTAACTCTAACGTCGTCATGTTCAAAGATATATATGCAATCTCCGTCTCTCTCCTTTACCAAAACCCCAACAATCCCCAGCTGTCCTGTCCTACCGTCCCTCCATCCATCCATCATCTGGCAAGCCCCCTCCCCTTGTTAAGTCGCCCAAGGAATCCTCCCCTCCCTCCTAATTCACTCCCCATCCCTCTCCCCCAACCGACTCCTCCTACACCATCACTGCATTTAACTAATTCCCCGCTCCCTCACACTCCCTCCTCCCCTGTCCATTAGGAGTTGCATGGGAAGAACCATGAAGGCTTATTATGATATTCGTGTGGGAATAGACGAATGCAGGCGTTCCTCGACTTACGAACATTCGACTTCCGAACATTCAGGCATACGAGCGAAGACTCAAGCCTACTTTTCCCAGTTCCAAAGGTAAGATACCCAACATTAAAGTATTAGTATTACAATTAATTTTTCTTGTATGTATAATAAATAACGAGTTTAGGATAAGAAAACATATACTTATTTTTTATCACTGAGTACCTTTAAAATTATGTTGAATAACGACTTACGAACATTTCGAGTTACGAACGGCCGTTCGGAACGTAACTCATCCATGAGTTGATGAGTACCTGCAGAAGCAAACAACGAATATCCTGCACGTGGTGGGCCGGATAGCCGTACATCTGATAGAATCATCTCCATGCTCCCAGTCCACTCACTACTCACTCCTTCACCTCCATTTGGACAACTGACAACAAGAGACTGTTCCCCTCCTACTGCATATACGGTTGACATAAAAATTTCCCACATGAAAACAACGCAGGCAACAAATAAAAGTTTCTTCTCAGAGAGATCTATTGTTGGACTTGAGGCCCGTTGCCAGCCGCAGTGAGGCTGCGGGTTTCCAGTCAATGGAAATCGAGGTATAAACTATTACTATGAAGCCAATATTATACTGTATACATTACGCGCACATACACGTGTGTATATATATATATATATATATATATATATATATATATCGTATACATAGGGTGCAGGTTCTCCTTGATACACACTGAGTTAAACACCACAGCATTGTCACAATTATTTATCTTCTTTCTAATATTTTCAATTCTCCTCACTATAGTTCGGACTTTGGGGGGGGGATCGAAAACCAACTGTCCAAAGTTATACATTTCAATAACAAATTCGACTCCTTGAAGTCGAAATGTCGAATTTGTTATTAAAATGGACAACTTTTCAGC
>NC_134783.1:83340930-83355930 GCF_046742065.1 Oratosquilla oratoria
CCAATTCTACGATTAATCACACTGGGTAACTACTTTTGTTTCTTTCAATGTCTTTAGTGCTTCTATGGTTGTTTTCTCTCCTGATTTTAGAAACACAATTGAAAATTGCATAGCATCGGTATTTTAAACTATAATTGAGGTCTTATATACAAAACAAACTACTAAACTACGATACTACAATATGTTTAGTATATTCACATTGTTTATAAATGGTAGCTGATATTTTGTTCTTGTATTCCTTTTTTAAACTAATGAGAAAATGTAAATATAGCATGTGATGCGGTTGTAAGATCTCACTAGAAATGCACTGATGAGCGTGATTTCCTACCGTGAGTTCCTTGATCTTCATACACCAGTGACCATATATAGTCTCCCATCATAGCAGTGTCTCATCTTTCTTGGCATCTTTTCTCCATTGCAGCAATGTCCTGATGGAACCTCTCATCATGCTCTTCACTCACTTCTCCCAAGTTTTCAAGAAGAAGAAGAAGAAGAAGAAGAAGAAGAAGAAGAAGAAGAAGAAGAAGAAGAAGAAGAAGAAGAAGAAGAAGAAGAAGAAGAAGAAGAAGAAGAAGA
The DNA here is from genome assembly GCF_046742065.1 of Oratosquilla oratoria. NCBI lineage: Eukaryota > Metazoa > Arthropoda > Malacostraca > Stomatopoda > Squillidae > Oratosquilla > Oratosquilla oratoria. The sequence continues at coordinate 83,341,507 of NC_134783.1, forward strand.
AGAAGAAGAAGAAGAAGAAGAAGAAGAAGAAGAAGAAGAAGAAGAAGAAGAAGAAGAAGAAGAAGAAGAAGAAGAAGAAGAAGAAGAAGAAGAAGAAGAAGAAGAAGAAGAAGAAGAAGAAGAAGAAGAAGAAGAAGAAGAAGAAGAAGAAGAAGAAGAAGAAGAAGAAGAAGAAGAAGAAGAAGAAGAAGAAGAAGAAGAAGAAGAAGAAGAAGATAAGAAGAAAAAAACGAAGTTCTTATATTTCCAAAAGTTTTGCTACGAGCTGCTTGTAGCTTGGGTCTTTATTATTACCAAGGAATCCATTAACTATACCTCGAAATGCACTTATTGCATTCTCAAGTTGCATTGACTTCCAACATTTTCCTTACTTGCGGACCAGTAAATATACCATCCTTGACGCCTCTGACAGTTTTGGAAAGAGTAAACGAATCTCTTGAAATGCTTTCACAAAGTGTTTATATGAAGGGAGGGGGGGTAGCAACACTGACAGGCTCTACAGCAGGCTATCTAATAACACTGAGTTTTCCTGGCTGCAATACATCTCGAGGGGACCACTCCACTTTCTGATAGTTTCCCATAGGTAAAGAAAACATGAATACTTGATGTACCCAACCTGTAACCCAAGTAAGAAGGCGAACATTTTAAAATCATCACAAACATCCCATTTAAACTCACCGTAGTTAAATCCTCGAGAAGCATTTTCACATTTTTATATCCTTTCTTCATCTGTACCGAGTATGCTATAGGCAGGGATGGATGCCGATTCCTATTATGTAGTTAAACAGCTTTGAGGCTTTTTGTAGAACTATCTGTAAACAGTCGCCATTGTTCAGGGTAGTGATCAATTCTAATAGCCGTGAATAAGCCATTAATATCTTCTCAGAAGAAGAGATCCTCATTTATATAAACGTATACTTCGAATTCCTCATGATTCTTTCTGTATACTTTTGATCTACAGTCCTCCCCCAACAGATTCCATTCACTCAGTCTGGATGCTAAAAGCTCAGCTCCTGACTTAGTGAGGCTGAAGTCCCTGATGAGCTCATCCAGTTCAAGTTAAATTGGAAAGTGTGGGCGGATACTCAGTGTTGTATGAAATTTTTCATCCATTTCTTTATTGTCACAACCTTCCAACTCTCCTGATAAGATCTCCATCATATCCTCTACCGGAAAATATGCATTTATCAACTGGAACATAAATATGGATTGTATGTGTAATCGCATTAGAAGAAAACATAGCTACATGTTTGCAAGATTTCATTATTGATTCTGTTACAAAAAACAGAGTTCACAATTTGATAAGATTTACTTACATTTTCTGGTGGCCATGAAACCAGTAAGGTATCATCATGTGGCACAGGTGCAATAGAGGCTAAAATGCTGGGATGTGGAAGGGATTTTCTGTACTTTGATAAGTCAATCATGCAAAAGTAGCAATCCTCGTGATGATTTTTTGGCTCTCGCCAAACTCTCGGCACAACAAATGGCATTGTTTTTCTTGCACATCTTAGCCATGCATCTAAGTTTGATCGACAACTTGCATAAGAAACACTCAAAAAATTAAGAGAAACAAAACTTTTGTGAAAAAATAGTTACATCGCACAGGGTAGAAAAAATAAATCTTAAACACACACACACACCACCACCACCACAAGAGAGAGAGAGAGAGAGAAAGAGAGAGAGAGAGAAAGAGAGAGAGAGAGAGAGAGAGAGAGAGAGAGAGAGAGAGAGAGAGAGAGAAAGAGAGAGAGAGAGAAAGAGAGAGAGAGAGAGAGAGAGAGAGAGAAAACAAAGCTGCCTTCATTCCTGCCACGAAGATAAAAACCTTGATTGGACACCAAAGATTTTCGAATCTTTAATTTCAATGACGGAATCTTTTCAAAGGACCCGACTAGAACCACTTCGAAGAAACCTGAATACGAAGACTATGGCGACAACGACGAAGATGGCAACGACGACGACGACGACAACAACGAAGATGACGAGGAAGACGACGACGACGACAATGACGAAGGCAATGATGACGCAGATGACGACGATGAATACGATCTTTCGACACTTCGTGTTTGTTAACGTCAGATATCATTCAGATGAGGTCAAACATTGTTTAGAAGTCATGAGGCAAAGTATATGCATACAGTGAATTTTTATACATTACTATTATTATTACGATTATTACCATTATGCTTTAGTCTTATTACTGCTGCTACTACTACTATCACTACAGCTGCTGATAGTATTAATAAGGATAATAATAATTAGTAATAGGTAATAATAAAGATTAATAACAATAATTAATCATAATAATAATTAACGATATTAAATGTAAAAACAATAATAATAATTATAAAAACAATAATAATAATAGTAATAATACCAGTAGCGATAGCCACAATTATTACTGTTAATACCATTACATTAATATACTACTACTGGAATCGAGACGATACGAAATGATAGTAAATAACATCACGACCAATACTTCTTCCAAAGGTGAGGCGTCCGAAGGTCTTCCCCAAATGAGGAGAAATTTCTATTTCTTGTGGTCGTTTTCCCTTTCCCCCCACACCTGGCTCTTGGCTTTCGCTCTCTAAAGACCAACACTGAACCAAATAATCTAACATGACTAATTATTCTTTTTTCACTTTTTTTTTTTTAATTATCGTAAATCATTAGAAGCTGACATTCACTGGCTGTGTTGGAGTTAGCAGTAATTGATTATCTTTTATTGTTCTCACACACCGTATATAGGGTTACAGACTACATGTTTTATGCAGTCGATACTTTAGGAACGTGCATGATATCCCTGTGGACCAGAGTCACTCAGCATTCTTTTAAGAGTGGGAACTAATCTTACAAAAAAAAAAAAAAAAAAAAAAAAAAAAAAAAAAAAAAAAAAAAAAAAAAAAAAAAAAAAAGTGCTGCCAACGCCTTGTGAAACCCCACTCGTCACATCTCTCCTGTGATAAAGTGTAACTACGAATACTTTTAGTGAGCTGGTTTTGAGACAATTTCCACACTTCTTCCATGACTTGTCACCTCATCTTTCTTCCCAGTCTAAGAGCTGAAACTCTTGGCGTAGGCCAGAAAAGTTAATTTCTTTTCTGAAGTCAAACATTACAGATAAGCGACTGTTTATTCCGGAAATGTTATATAACATTAATTATATCATCCGAACCTAACTAATCTATGGTTATCAGATGCAATATTTCCACCAATTTCACCAGTTAACATATTTTCGCAGCTAATGATCACTAGATCGAGTATATTCCCATGCATTTCTTTTACATGTTAGGGTAACAAGTTGTCGCCAAGATATTCACTGAACAATTACATCCACTGCCACACTCTAATGTCTCCCAATTAATGTCAGCGAAACTGAAATCTCCCATTATCATCACGTCACGACTGTAAACACCGGACATTTCGTAAAACAAACTATTATTTGTCAAGAGATAATGTCTGTGGCTTGTATACTCTTGCCTTTATCTTCTGGGAGATCAAAGAGTAATCAAAGATCACCTGTGAAGAGTCATGACAGGTGGGAAGCGACAAGACAACACCTGTTCTTTTTTTCTACTTCAGTAGACGCAGCCTACATCTGGTACGTGGACCAGCCATAAGCACCTGGTACAAATATTACGTGGTTTGCATCAGAAAAGTATAGACGGAGACCTTTTAGTCCATAACGAAGCCAGATACAGAAAAAATATATATATACATATAAATGAATAAATTAATGAATAAACCTATCTATACACCAAGGGATTCTTCCCCTCTATAAGTAGGGTAGCCAAGCCAAAGGCACGCAGCCACTTCCACTATAAATAAATAAATAAATACATAAAATGCATCGACACACGATATTTAACTGTTCTTCTTAATCCTAGGACTCAGAACTGTACTCTGCAATCGCCTGTGCAAGAAGCTGGTTCCATTCATTGGTACGTTTCTTACACATCATCGGTCAAAAATACTAAACCAATATATGGACTACCTGGTATCTTATTCCAAACAGGAAGTATTATAGTTTCATTCACGATAACCAGCGCTTCTATCCTTGGACAGTATCGCACCGAAGAGGTGGTGCTACAGGAAAGGTTCAGGAGAGATTTAAGGAGGGGTAGCTGATACGAGGGATCGTACACATTAAAAGTAGCGAGTTGGACCAAGGGCATGGTTCATTAAGTTCCACGCTACAAAGTCCTCTGTAAGGGACACCTTCCTTGTCTCCTGATATGGGAAGTTCGCGACGTTAAACTGACTCAATCATCATCATCATCATAAATTTTATGGTCAATAATCCATGCGGGGAGTTCTACACAAAGGTTATATATTATTCTACAAACACTGCATAATAAAATGGTACAAATACAGAGAATCCCTACAATTTCGAATCTAATTCCATAAGGGGCGTCACACCAAAGTCCATAAAATACCCATTGCACAAAACATTATGCCTCTCTATATCATATGAGAAATGTGAAAAAAAAATCCATCACTCTGTCCTGTCAGAAGAAATATAAGATAATTATGAATGTCAACTTTGTAATAAAGCAAAGGGATTATCTTCATCAATATTTTGTTATTATTTATTTTGCCCTCATTGGCAGGGTGGGATTTGGGACAAAAATGAAAGCGAGGGAGTCACACGATCGTTGATAATTCATGAAGGTGGGGGGGGAGGGGGAGTGACAAACAAAGGATTACAAAGGGATTACAAAGGAAGAGCCTGCTGACAGGAGATCCTTTGGTCTATAACATGGCCGGATGCGGAAAAAAATAAGCAAACAAACAAATAGATAAAGAAGTACATAAATGAATAAAATGAATAACTAATAATAAACAAACATAACAATAATAATGTAATAAATAATACATAACAAATAACAAAAACAGATACATAACAATAACTAAACAAATAATAATGAATAAAAAATGGCATGCAATACAGCATATTTCTTGTCCGATTCGCATTGTGTGAAAATTTCGTCACTTTTGATGCTGCCCCCTTTAGAATCTTAAAGACCTGTATCAAATCAGCCCTTAATCTACTCTTTTTTTTTGGGGGGGGGGGAATAGATTGATATGGTTTAGTCGATTTTCGTATGATTCGTTTCTGATATTTAGAATCAGTTTGTGGCTCGCTATTGTACTTTTTCCAATCTGTTAATGTCTTTCATGAGATTCGGTGACCATACGTATAAAGCACCAAATGTGAACGAACTAACCATTCATATAAGTTGCTAATGACAGATGGTCTTTTAAAATCAAAAGATGGTGCAATCAGTCCTAAAATCTTATTTGCCTTCTCTGGGCCAGAAATACACTCCTTAGATGATTTGAGATCATCATTAATAATTACGCCGAGATCCTTCTCACTATCCACTTTTGTTAACGACTTTCCAAATAATTTGTAATTGTATTTATTGTTACTTTTAACTATGTGCATAACCTTACATTTACTTGTCTTAAATTTCATTAGCCACTTTTCAGACCATTGCTGTAGTTTACATTGTGAGCCATTGGATTATGCATTACACTGCAAACACTGCATGACGAAATATCACAAATACAGAGAATCCCCACCATTTCAAATCTAATTCCATAGGAATGTCCAACAAGAGTCACTAAAAAAAACCTAAAGCACAAAACAGAGCCAATAGGCCCAAACGAAGTTCGTCTATCCGAGAGACTTGGGACGTGTTGACTATGCAAAGGAGGGCTTGATCTGTCCCCCTGGGCCTTCTTTTGATGTGGTCGTCTCCCCACTGAATTACTTCGACATTCGAGTTTTACTGCGCCACTAAACCTTCCCAGAACCCGAGTTAACTCGGCTTTGACGACGTCTCCGGCAGCAGCGGCGGCAGCAGCGGCAGCAAGCGTCACACTCGAAGGGCGCCATTTACCTCCTCCCTTCCTCGAAACATCGCGCGCGATGATGTAATTCTACTCGACCGAACTCCTGGAGATCGCTTCAACATTGAATGAAATCGTCGGACATCCACGAGGACCTGGTGGTTTCGGGTCTGAAGGCACTCTTGGAAGATGAGGCGGAGCCCTGATGGGCCTACACAGGACCCTGAGGTCACAACATTACTCGTAGATCAGGCCATATATGAGCTCTGAATTCTCATGCAAGAACGTAATAGCTGTCGATCACGAGTCCGACACGTGATCCAAGACCATGTTGGTGAATCATGAGAATGAGTCATTTTCCTTGGTTCGTCTAAACACGCCACCGCAGCTGTGGAGTTCGGGTCTATCCGCAAATTTCCCAACTGTAGTAAGGATGGCGACCTTTAAGCTAAATTGATAAATCCCCGGATTCCCCCAACTGAAGCGGGGGCAGAGACCCTAAAATATATAATGTTTAACCTTTATAACTGATTTTCAATACTTACACGTTTGCTCTGGCACCCGCCAGACCATTTCAATCAGCCGAGGGACCCCCCCCCCCATACACGGGCTCAAACAAAGCCTGTGGGAGTGAATTTAAACTGGGTTTGGTTATGTTTTCATATTTCACACACACACACACACACACACACACACACACACACACACACACACACACACACACACACCGAATAAACATATCCATAAGTACAAGTAACTTTGCTTCTAAAATAGCTCAACATTAAATTCTTTAAGTGAGGTAGATCAGGTTAAGATAGGTTAGATTACGTTCGGTTAGGTTAGGCTTGGTGACGTTGGTAGATACAATTTCTTCTGAGGTAAAACATCACAAGGAATTAAATACAAAATAGTTTTACTTCGTGTTTGAGATAATATAATGATGAACAAAAATTCGCGAGCATGAGGTCACCATCCTTGCTGAAGTCGAGTTGGCTATGCGGCGGTTCCACTAGTCGGCCGGCCGGCCGGTCCGGCCCGGCGGCACTCAGGTCCCAAAACATCGTTTGTAAACAAATGCACAAGGGAAGCAGCCATTGAGGGGAGAGGGTATTGCAGGCAAGGGCAGGTAGTAGTGTTGAAGAAGGGGGAGAGAGCAGAAGAGAGGGAGAGAGGGAGGGAAGTAGGGTGGCAGAGGGAGAGACAGACAGAGTGAAAGAGAAAGAGGGAGTGGGAGAAAGAGAGATAGAGATACGGAAGAGAGTGAGACAGGAGAGTGAGTGAGAGACACTGAAAGTCTGTGAGACAGAAAAACTGAAAGACAGTGACTAAGAAAGAAAAAGACAAAAACGGAGAAAGACATATGCAGGCTGAAGCCGCACAGGGTAGTAAAAACTACCGCTGGAAGGAAGAAACACACGATAAAAAAGAGAAACGGAAATACGGGGGAAAGGGAGAAGAGACAGAGAGAGAGAGAGAGAGAGAGAGAGAGAGAGAGAGAGAGAGAGAGAGAGAGAGGAGGGGGCTCGGGCAAGATAACGAAGAGGAAGGAGAGATAAGAGGAGAAAAAGAAGGAATTTAGAGGGGAGTTCAAGGTTTAAATATGGTGTGGGGTGGGTGCGGTGGCACCACAAGAGAAACAAAAGTGCATCGTAAATTTGGTTATGAGAGAGGATAAGGAAGGGAGAAGAGAGTTTGCGCGGAGGAAGAAAGTAAAGGAGGAGGGAGGGTAGGAGGAGGGAAGGAGAAGGAATAGAAGGAAGAGTAGGAGAAAGAAGAGGATGAAGAGGAAGAAGACGAGGAGGGGGAGGAGGAGTAGGAGGAGGAGGATTTCGTCAACGCTTGTAATCAGCGCTTTTATCCTTGGGAATAATATCGCGCCAAAGAGATGGAGTTAATGAAGTGGTAGAAATTCAAATTAGAAATAAAGAATAATAAAGATTATCTCCACTCGTAGAAAAAGAAGAAAAAAAAAATGTTGCATGACCGGTCTGCATGATGTGGATTGTGGTGGACAGAGTCCCAACCAGGAACGTTATGTGGCATATTTATATAGTCGCGGGATGTGGGTGAACAGCCACCGGTGATAATATGTAAGGACAACTGGCCTTCAGCTTCAGAGCATTCATGTTTGGGCTACGGTCATAGTGCGCCTTTGAGAAAGGCATTTGTATGCGACCAAAAACACAATTTCGGGCTATGCCCGGCAATTCTGTAACAGCCAGAAGGATGCTACTTTTCGATATTCAAGTGGGATATATAAGTCGTGTGAAGTCGGCTCAGGTCACAGTTGCCTTTCAACTCGGCCGGTCAACACGCGCGTAGGCCTGACTCCTCAAATAAAAACAGGAAACCAATTAGAGCTTAATTTACTCCCTACGTCATCTAGTCCAAAGTAACACACATATGTTACATTAGTGACCCTGGGGGCTTTGACGCGAGCGCACCCAGCCGACCCTGGATTATCGACAAGCTTCGACAAACGCAGTTCCGAACGTGGGTTCTTCGTGACTCCGGCACTACTTGGACCTAAGTCAACCCCACCATAGTTGCAGCCGACACACCCACCGCCCTGTCCATCGCAGCCACCGCCGATGCACCTTCCGCTTCTGTGGTCACCGCCACAACCATCACAGCCACCGTTGCTGCCGCTCCCGCCGCTGTGGTCACCGCCATAACCATCACAGCCGTCACAGCCACCGTTGCTGCCGCTACCGCCGCTGCGGCACGTCACTCACGACTGCCTCCCCGCTCGATGTCACGATTAACGCAGATCGACGTCACGATCAACGCAGATCGACGTCGCTACGCCGGTGATGTCACCACTTCCGACATTGCAGTCTGCGCCGCCTCCAGGGGCTTCTCTCCTCCATTGACATCGCTCACGGCCGCCATGTTCCGACGTCGCCACCGCCTATGTCATCGTTTCCGACGTCACCGCCACCTGTACCAGTGTCACCTCCCTATGCTACTCCACCCGACCCTCTGTCTCCCTGTTACGCACATCCCTCCGCCTACAATGCCATTGGGGACTCTGACTCCTTCCCACGCTTCGCAGGGGAAGGAGAGGAATGTGGTGTACATGTACCCCAAAAGCATTCTAGCATCGGTGCAAATTGGATGGAGTTGGAGTGTATAGGACCTGACGCTGGTATTGACAGGCCAGAAAGGGTCACCACAATTAGGTCGTGTCGGGTCAGTCCCGTGTACATGTACTGCTTGCCCCGAGCGGGCAGACCAGTTAGTCAGTTAGTTATTCACTCACTGTATTCATCTTGTTACGTGCCACTAGGCCTTCGCGGTCGGTCCCCCCACTTCGAGGACCACCACGTCACGTCTGCCTCAGACACACGTACCTTAACTAGGATAAAGTATACAACAAACGAAACTGCGCATCACTCTCTCCCTACGTCACTTAGCCCAAGTAACACACTCGTATGTTACATGGATGATGGTGAGTATGATGATGATGGCGATGAGGAGGAGGAGGAGACGAGCAAGAGGAGGACGAGAAGGAAGAAGACGAGCAAGAGGACAACGAGTAGGAGGAAGGAGGAGGAGGAGGTGGACGAGTAAGAAGAGGAATACAAGTAGCAGGAGATGGAAGAGGAGGAGGAGTAGGGGACGAGTAGGAAGAGGAGAAGGAAAATGAATAGGAGGAGGACGAGTAGGCGAAGGACGGGGGGAACGAGGAAGAGGAAGCAAACGAGTAGAAGGACGGGGAGGAAGATAAGGAAGAGGGGGAAGACGAGTAGGTGAAGGACGGGAGGATGAGGATCAGAAAGAGGAAGGGAAGGAAGGAGGAGGAGAAAAATCAAACTGTCTTGGTGCCTTGACTGAACCTCTGCGGTCGATTTCGAAGTTTTTGGATAGAGTAGGGTAGGGAAAGGCAGAACAGTTTATGAACTGAGGAATAAAATATCGGAAAAAACAACAACATTCTTCCTCCTTAAACACTCCCATGGCAGGTAAACATAACTGCAGAGGTTTTTCCTTCCTCATCCCTCCTTCCTTCCCTCTTCCATTCACTTACAATCTTTCTCTTTCACTCATACAATCTTTCTCTTTCACTCATACTCTCTCTCCTTTACTCACAAAGGATCTCCCTCCTCCGCATATACGAGGCAAACCGTTCCAAGATACTTTTCTTCTCAAATGAACGCCAGTGACGCCAAAGCTACCTCCCCCCCCCACCCCTCCCCGGCACCAACCCATCCCGCGTAGCGCCCGCCACCCCACCTCCGGCCCACAGCGACAAAACAGTCATTGGCCACAAGGACAAATAAGGCCACAGGCACACTTTTCCTTCCGCTGTCGCCTGCTGCACCCAACTTGGTCTGTTTGATGTGCGACCCGAGTCTCCGCCCGCCGCCTCCCGATTCACGTCACAGCAGTCAAAAAACAAAGAAAAGAAAAAAAAGGGTCGTTTGACTTGTTTTACTGTTGTTGTTCCTGTTCTTGTCTGCCTGCCTGTTTGTTACTGTCTATCGGCCTAGCTGTCTGTCTGTTATCGTCTGTCTGCCTGCCTGTCTCTTCCTTTTCTCTGCTTGTGTGTTACTGTCTGTCTGCCTGCCTGTCTGTTACTGTCGGTCTGTCTGCCTGCCTGTTTGTTATTCTCTGTAACTGCCTCTTCTTTCTGTCTGCCTGTTTGTTATTGTCTGTTTCCTGTCTATCTCTTTTTGTCTGTCCGTTTGTTATCTGCCTGCCTGGCTTTTCTTTCTGTCTGCCCAACTGTTGTCTGCCTGCCTGTCTCTCCTTTAGGTTTGTCCGTTTCTTATTATCTGCCTATCTGACTGCCATTGCTGTCTGTTTATCTATTCTTACTGTACGGCCGTTTTTGTTTACATATTTGTTATTATTGTTTGTCAGTGATCGCTGCGCGTTTAGGCCCTATTCACAGTAGCGTTTGAACCGCGCCGAAACCGCTTAATCAAGGGAAAACTGAGCGGTTGTGTTATCTAAGTTGTATTACCCCGATTGTGAGAATAAACAATTTCCTCTTTCAGCGTTTCCAATAAACGTTTGAGAAGTCATACATTCAAACCTTTACCAGAAAGCAGAAGTCTGCTTGGTGTTCTCCTGACGTTGCTCTAATGTGCTGTGTTTTGTCTTACACATTGTAGCTTTAAGTATACATATATATATATATATATATATATACATATATATATATATATATGAGTTGTTAGCTTTGTGATCAAGACCCTGCGGGTCGAAACGTTAAAGCGTGAAATTCTCCCATTACTCCACGTCTGCTTCTTCCACCTTCAGTCTTAATGTCATAATATAGTCAACATGTCCAACGGTGGTAGAAGAGAATACAACAGAAGACGACAAATGAAAAGTTATACATTACGCGGACAATTTCTCAAAGATTGCCTAGAAGAGCAAGTTCTCCCAAAATCAGCACCGGAACAACTAAGAAACACAAAACACCCGTTTGGAAATGCGGCCAGTTTACTTAGAAGAAGCAATAGAGAATCTACAAGACCAAGTAAGTACATTATGTAGCGAAACAAGTGAGATACCGATACCGCGATGGCTTTCGAATAGACTTCATAAACAAAGAGAAGAACACAGTAAGAAATTAGAACGAAAATTAAAAGTTATGTGAAAATAGTGATTGGAACAATGCAGGTAACCCAGAATTAGTAACGAACCTTTCAGACAGACAACTCTCAAATACAGAAACTCAAGCACTATCGTTAGGTATGAAATTCGATGTCGGAATTCACAAAAAGAAATTTAGTGAATATCTAAACAAAAACTATACTGTATATGGAAAATAGATGATGTAGACAAAGGTTTTATTCAAGGTATTACCACATGTTATCAAGCCTTGGCAAACAAGAACAAGTGTGTCGTTCAAAAAATATTTCTCAATGCTTTAATTTGCCTAAATAAAGACAAAAATATTATAATCACAAGTGCAGATAAAGGAGGAGGCATTATAGTGATGAACCAACAAGACTACAATAATAAAATGTTAGATTTACTCAGTGACAGTGAAACTTACGAGAAAAAACATAATGGTTACGCAAAAAAATGAAGGCGAAAAATTCACAACAAAAGCGAGAAAAATATTAAAGAAATCAGAGAAAGGGAAAAAAATATTAAACCTACTTGAAGCACCTTTACCACCAAGAATGCACGTCCTGCCTAAGATCCACAAAACAGGAATCAATAGTGCACCTCATAAGTTAGCCAAATGTTTAGCTAAACCTTTATCCAATACTTTAGGAACTATTAGTGATGCACATCTACGAAATTCTTCGGATCTAATTAACAGATTAAAAGATTTAGATTTCAATAACAAGAAACTAGCCAGCTACGATGTCACCTCTTTATATACTCGAGTATCAATAAAAGGCGCTCTAAATGCTGTTGAACGAGTAGTAAATAATTTGAAAAATGAAGATCTACCCGTCCCCAAAAAAGATTACCTCGAATTAATTTCTCTTTGTGTAGGATTTGGCGCTTTCACTTTTAATAATATTGAATACAGACAACATTCTGGCCTCGCCATGGGTAGTCCCCTTTCTGCAGTGTTAGCAAATTTATACATGGAAATACTCGAAACAGAAGAATACATGACAATAATGGGCAGGAATAGTGAATGGTTTAGGTATGTTGATGACATACTCGTAATTGCACCTAAGGATACAGACATTAACAACAAACTCAGGAGATTAAACAGTGTAAATGAAAATATACAATTTACTGCAGAAAATGAAAATAACGGAAAATTACCTTAGACACAATTATCCATAGAACAGAAAAAAATGTGAAATTTTCAGTATACCGGAAACCCACCAATAAAGAAGACTATATACACTTCTATTCAGGACATAATGACAGAACTAAAACAGGTATTATAATAGGTTTCTTCCTCAGAGCATTTCGTATATGCAGTAAAGAATTTCTAGATCTTGAATTACAACATATTACTGAGACTTTCATCAAACTCAAGTATCCAAAAGGTCTCTTATGTAGGTTGAAAAAGAAAGCCAAAGAAATAATTAACAAAAGTAAAGATAAAAATAAGAATGATAAATGTAATAATGAAACCAGATATATTACAGTACCAAACTCTAATGTCAATTCATACCTAGACACTTTTCTCCTAAAAGCGGGCATTAAAATAGCCAGGACGTCAGGTAACAAAGTAGGACATTTAGTAACACGTAGCTACAATAATCCCACTAACGAAAACAGCGTTGTTTATAAAATCCCGTGTAAAAGTTGTCCCTCTTCATATTTTGGTGAATCTGGTCGCGGACTTAATAAAAGGATAAATGAACATAAAAATGACGTAAAAGCCCATAGGACATCTAACTCCATAGTAATGCATGTGGATAAACATGGCCACCTTCCAGACTGGAACAACACAACCGTATTAAATAAAGGATCATCCAAGAAACTAAGGAAGACAATTGAGGCAGCATATATCAACACTAATAACATTAACCATAGAGAAGGCTTTATATGTTTAGCAAAAGCCACAAGCTTATTAATAATAAAAGAATACGCAAATAAAATAACAAGCTCTCCGAAGCGTCCCATGAGATGACCCGTCCATGTATAAAATATCCTGTTACGTTTGAGTTGTTATAATGTATATACTGTTGAAACGTGAAAGCGTGAAATATATATATATCGTCTGGTTATACCTTCAGTCTTATATATATGTATATATATATATATATATATATATATATATATATATATATGCACTTAAAACACACTATCGGAGAAATAATATCAGAAGTACAGGAGATCCGTATATTTCGACTACTATCTGTAGTCCTCTTCAGCAGAATGGTTACAAGAAGATAGAGTACAGGTATAAATGAGGTAGTGAGATGTACAGAAAAAGGGGATGGGGAAAGTAGGGGGACACAGGTTACATGCCCTTGATGTGGTTGTGTCAAAGATGGACAATTAGTGGTATTTTGTCCGACCGCTCTTGACATTAATTTATTGACTGCTATCCTCGTAATGCAATCTGGGGGCCACTGACCTTTTGAGGTATTGAAGTTAGGAAAATGTTTGATTAAGGAAGATTCCACAATTTTCCTTCGAAAACTGCATTGGGATTTGAATATGATAGCGGCATTATCCCAATCCATTCTGTGGTCTTCTTGGCTGGCATGAAGGAACACGGCTGAGTTGACTTGTCCATATTAATGAAATTTTTGTGTTCCTTTATTCTTGTGGAGAAATTCCTACCAGTTTGGCCCCAATAGACGTCATCACAGTCTTTGCAAGACAATTTATATACCCCGGAGTTGTGGTTCACATTATTCCTCCGATGTACATTTACTACCTTTCTGAAAATACTATTTGGGTAATTTTATATAATTTTAATTTGGTTGTTAGGTAGAAGTTTTGGGACCGAGTTAATGGATTCATTATATGGAAATGTGATGTTACTGGTAACCTACTCCATTTGAACTTCTCGCTGGATTTATTTGATTTATAATAATCATATTTAGCTTTGTGTAGGGCTTTCTTCAAAAACCATTCCGGATAACATACATTTGAGAGTTGTTTGCTAATTCAAAT
>NC_134783.1:83360930-83388430 GCF_046742065.1 Oratosquilla oratoria
CACACACACACACAACACACACACAAAGTAAAAACACAGCATCCCAGCCGACTCCCCAAAGCAACTCGACCGGCATCCACCCCCGGTGACCGCTGCTGAGCTCCAGGGAACACAACGATGTGGCCCCGGCCACGCACACACTCAGTCAAGGTCACGATAAGACGCCGTTTATCGTACTTACATGTACGATGTCCAACCCTGCACACTGAAGCCAGCATACCAACCTGTGAACAATAGAAAATAATCTGAATAAAAATTCGGCAATTAATATTCACAGTACCTCATCAATAATAAAACTTTCCAATTATAAAAAAAAATACAAGAAATCTTAGAAAGCACATCGACTGCTGTATAAAATTTTAAAAACAATACTACTTACAACACTTAATGGTATATGCTTTATTTGTAAATATGGTTTATAAATAACAAAATAAACATAACACTAAAAGTTATGTCGTACATTGGCATCTCTACAAAACTGATAAGAAATCACATATTTCCCAAAGCCCCTTACACACCTTAACCAATAACACAATTATTTGTTTTTACCCACAACATGTGGAAAAGTAAATCTATATTTACAAGGCAACTCAGACAAAATATCCTGTCATATCAAAACGTCATTATCACTTTCGAACCCCAATTGTTCATTAAGAAAAGGAACTTGTGGCCGTGTGTTTGTTTGTTTGTTTGTTTGTTTGTGTGTGTGTGTGTGTGTGTGTGTGTGTGTGTGTGTGTGTGTGTGTGTGTGTGTGTGTGTGTGTGTGTGTGTGTGTGTGTGTGTGTGTGTGTGTGTGCGCGTGCGTGCGTGTGTGGAGATAGAATTGCGTGCACCTGAACTTGTGACTCCATGGGTTGTTGTATCGGGGTTGGGCACGGGCGACCTTGCACCTTATCGCCTGCGACGACCTCCAAGGAACCCCGTTATAACACCACCTGCAATGCCATAAGCAACACAGAGCTCTGTCGGTGTAGTCAGGCCCATCTTGCACTCTACATACCTCTAATAACAGTGACGCGTTTGACGATTTCATTCTGGTTGGCGCCAGGCGATTTTATTAAGTCTATGGTCGTGTGTCTTCCAGCCTTCAGGGTCCACTGCAGGTTCATCGATCTATTCCCTGGGGAATGATGCAGCCTTTCTATCTCACCAATCTAGCTCAACAGTGGGGAATTCGATGTAATATATCAAGAAGTCGAACTAGAGACAAACTTATAGATAATGAGCCATCTAGTACATAAGGTGTTCATCTAGATAGGCTCTAGACTAGAGTGTAGACGGGACGACCTCCTCAACACGGCAACGCTTTTCATTTTAATCTATTTATTTATATTTCATTTATCATTTTACTATTTTTTTTTTTGGGTGGGGGTCGGGGACGACGGACTATTTCATTCACGGACCCTGAATGAAACAGGGCCCGGCCCGACCGGGACCCCGTTGTGGTCCATATGCATCCCTCGGTTGAATAAAATCGCATTGCGTGCAAAGCCAAAAAAAATATATACGTCATGTTAAATGACCAATATTAAACTACGGCAATTAAGAAATTGTTTTGAACTAAGACATGGCGAGACGAAGAGAGAGGGAGAGAGAGATAGAGAGAGAGAGATAGAGAGAGAGAGAGAGGGTTCTCAACCAAAACAATAATAATGATAGTGATGATGATGATAGTAATAATAATAATGATAACAATAATAATAATAATAATAAAAACGATAATTACAATAAAATAACTAACAATATTTACTTTATTCCAATAAAATAATAATAATACAAATAATAATATATTAAATAATTACAATAATATGATAAAACAATGAAACTTATTCCAATGAAATTAATAACATTGATAATAATAAAAAATTGTGACTATAATACTAATAAAACAGAGAATATATATATATATATATATTCCATTGACGTCCACGAAAATTCCCACGACTCTGCATGCATTCCCGGACATCCTGGTACGTCCGGAATGTCACACCAGAACCAACTTCCCAGAATGCAACACAAAACGATCCCAAGGAGCACCACAGATATTTTGGAAGGTCAACAAAACACACTATATTATGTTACAGTACATTTACGCATGCGCGCAGTCACACACACTAATAACATTCACACTATCACGATTCGAGTGAATTCGTTTGAGTAGAAACGACTTCGTTTATATTTTGTTTTTTTTTCGTTTTTCGAATCTCCAAATATTACCTTTGCGTCACATGTTGAGAAGCTGAATGACGACCTAAGAAAAGTTAAACCTATACGGATATTGGACACATTGTTGAACTGTCCTTAGGGAAGTCTAGAGTATTGTAGGCGAAGTCGTCTTCCAACTTTTCAAATTCACAACAATTGACGAGAATCGTGATAGTGTGACTGGAGCTTAACACAAATATATTACACGAGCTCCGTGCTCTCATTCGAAAGGCTAATAAGCAGTCGATCATGAGTCTAACACGTGGTCCAAAACCATGGTGGTGATTCACACACAAAAATCCATACCTACATATTTTCACATTTGTGAACCATATGCGTGTAAGTACGTAGGTATGTATACTAGTGCGCATTTACTTTTATATGTACATGTGTATATGTGTGCATGTGTGCGTGTACGCTTGCATGATTCAGATAAACAAGTGTTCAGTTACAAAAATATTATTTCGAGGTTTAAGTAAACACGAGGGGCACTAGTCTGTACTTCTGCGAATTAAGACAAGAGTATTGCTGACATTCTTTTGTAGTTTTCTGATACCTTCGGCAAGGTTGGGGTAGGTAAGGTAAGGTTATATTGGGTCACGATATGATAGGATATATGTTAGGTTAGGCTGGGTTAGATTGGGTTAGGTTGGGTTAGGTTGGGTTGAGTTAGGTTGGGTTAAGTTGGATTAGGTAAGGTAAGGTAAGATGAGGTTAGGTTATATTGGGTCTTGATATGATAGGATATAGGTTAGGTTAGGTTAGGGTGGGTTGGGTTGGGTTAGATTAGGTTGTGTTAGGTAAGGTAAGCTAAGGTTAGGTTAGGTTATATTGGGTCATGATATGATAGGATATAGGTTTAGTTAGGTTATATTGGATCACCATATGAGAGGATATAGGTTAGGTTAGGCTGGGTTAGATTAGATTGGGTTGGGTTAGGTTGGGTTAGGTAAGGTAAGGTTAGGTACGGTTAGGTTATATTGGGTCATGATAAGATAGGATATAGTTAGGTTCTGTAAGGTTAGGTATGGTTAGGTTATATTGGGTCATGATAAGATAGGATATAGTTAGGTTAGGTTCGGTAAGGTTAGGTTGGGTTAGGTAAGGTTAGGTTGGGTTAGGTAAGGTAAGGTTAGGTAAGGTTAGGTTATATTGGGTCATGATAAGATAGGATATAGTTAGGTTAGGTTAGGTAAAGTTAGGTTGGGTTAGGTAAGGTTAGGTTAGGTTATATTGGGTTACGATATGATAGAATATAGATATCAAGTTTTGGCTAAGATTTATAGAATACCGCCACCCCGATGGCGATGGTGATTAAACTTGGCGGATCACTCGCGTAGCAACGGGCGATATCGTCGTCTATAATTAATTAATGGGTGATCCTCTCGCCTTCATTCACCTGTACTTGCCCATATATCATCTACCCTCTGGCCAAGTTTTGATATCTCCATCCCCGTTCCCTAGCAGGTGACATTTTTTTCCTTTTATTTACCTGTTTATATCTATTATCATAATCTTTAACTCTACATTGTATTTTCTGTAACAAGTTCTTTACCTCCACACTTGTGCAGTCGCAATGTATCCATTTCTTTTTATTTGGCACCGTGAATAACCTTTGGCACCAAAGGGGTTCTCGAGTCAATGGATTCCATCCCCGTGGCACCCAACTAATGGCGCCGGAGAGGACATTTAAGTGCCAACTCCTTTTTACCAACATCAGGCAATGGGAAACCGCCAGTCATGGCAAAACACAAATACAGTAATATACCACCACAGGAAAAAAATATATAAAATGTACTACAACAACAATAATATTTCTACATTTATCTATATACTAAGGATTTCTTCCCTCTTCTAAAGGAGGTAGCTAAGTCCAAAGGCACTCACAACCACTCCCATCTACCACCCATTGTGTTTCTTTGCATTGCCTCTGACCCCCAGGGCGGTGGGCGGAAGGTAGGGATGACCCTTCATCCACGAAAAATACAGAGAAGGAGGTGGAGGAGGAGGAGGAGGAGAGGAGGGAGAGGAGGAGGAGATGATGATATAATGATGATGATAAATAAGAACATCAATAATAAATGACATCATCAATTTGAATATTATTCAATTATTACGAATAATATTATCAATAATCTTTTTTCTCCGGAGCAACACGAGACGCGCGCGATGTGCCATGCGGTAGGCTTCTTCTTTCTTTTTTTCCACCGATCTTGGCGTGACGTCATAACCCGGGCCTTCCAAGAAGGTCTACTACTCCCGTGGACCACGACGACATTCCCGAGACCCTTCCGATTGTCGTCAAGCTATCATCTTATTCATTTCGTTGAGGTCTTGGATGTTCATGAACACGATGCAATTCTATTGTCATTTTAGGGAAGGACAGTTTAATAACCTTGGGTCGCTTTTTATCTGTTTATTTATCTTGTTCATTTACTTATCCATATCTACTTTTATTTATCTATTTCTTTGTATTTTCATTTTTGTATTTTGATTTTACTATATCAATATTTCTATATTGTTGTACGCCCTCATTACCCAAATTACCTCATTACTTGTCACCCAAAGGTAATTCTCGAATCGTTGACGATAACTAGCGCTTCTATCCATGGGGGATTATCCGAATATTGTGACGAGGAGGTGGAGTCATAGAGCGAGTAAAGGAGAGATATAAGGAGGGATATTTTGACTCAGCCCTGTCTTCAATGTTTCTGCGTGAACGGGACGGAGAGGAGGGGGGGGGGTCACCGATTAAATGAAGCGGCCTTGCTGTGGATGTATTGTGTCTTGGTACATTGCAATGGGCGGGATACAGGGATGACCCGTCATCCACAAGGAGCCAAGATGGGGGGGTGGAAAGGGTGGTGGAGGGGAGTGGATTGGGTGGGAGTAGGTACGTGCCTTTGACGTGGCTACCTCCCTCATAAGGGGGAAAAAGCTCTTCGTAAATATAGATAGAAACAGAAAGGAGGGATAGTAGATAGCACTAGATAGTGATCAGCACTCCTTCGACCAGAGATCAACTTCAAATATAAATTAGTGCTGCTTAACTCTGGCACGTAGGGGTATTACCCAAGTCCCCCTGAAATACTGTCTATAGTCAATACTTCCATAAAATAGAGGGCTCAGACCTCTGACTTCCCAAAGACGGCCCAACAACAACATGGTCCCCGATTAAATGAAGCGGCCTTGCTGTGGATGTATTGCGTCTTGGTACATTGCAATGGGCGAGATACAGGGATGACCCGTCATCCACAAGGAGCCAAGATGGGGGGGGGGGGGTAAAGGGTGGTGGAGGGGAGTGGATTGGGTGGGAGTAGGTATGTGCCTTTGACGTGGCTACCTCCCTCATAAGGGGGAAAAAGCTCTTCGTAAATATAGATAGAAACAGAAAGGAGAGATAGTAGATAGTTGATAGTGATCAGCACTCCTTCGACCAGAGATCAATCTCAAATATAAATTAGTGCTGCTTGACTCTGGCATGTAGGGGTATCACCCAAGTCCCCCTGAAATACTGTCTATAGTCAATACTTCCATAAAATAGAGGGCTCAGACCTCTGACTTCCCAAAGACGGCACAACAACAACATGGTCCCCGCCCCCTATTCGGAGGACGGACTGTCAAAATCATATTCATCACCATATTCACCATCATAATGAATATCTATCTACATACCAAGAGCTTTTTCCCCCTTATAGGGAAGGTAGCCAAGTCAAAGGCACATACGTAGGCCTACTCCCACTCATTCCACTCCCATCCACCATCCTTCCCTCCCTCTTATCTTGGCTCCTCCTGGATGACGGGTCTTCCCTGTATCCGGTCCACTGCCCTCCCTGGGTCAGAGGCAACGTAGCAACACACATGAAGTCTATCATAATGACGACAACCATAATTAATGCGAGAAGATCCAATATCACTTGAGCAGATGTCAAAGGTTTGGCAGTGCTTTACGTAAGGGAGTAATTTGACTTCGACCACTTCAAGCTGTCAACTGTTAAACATGGCGAATATGGCCCTGTTTTGAGATGGAATAAATGAATGAATGAATGAATGAATGAATGAATGAATGAATGAATGAATAAATAAATAAATTCCCCCTATCAGGAGGCTTGGACGGTGCCCCTTACAGAGGACTTTGAAGCGTGGAATTGAATGAACTATACGCTCCCTTAGTCCAACGCGCTGGCGGCAGGGTTCGAACTGCTGTCACCTGTACCTCCGCCGCAAGTAGCGGCGCTCAAACCCGCTCGGCCATCAAGCATCCAAATAAATTTATATATAAATAAATCTTTCACTCTAGTCTGCTCTCTCACCCAACTTGCTCTCTTTCGGTCTCTCAGCGTTGTTCCCATCACTGATCTCTCCATGTGCAGTCCTTAGATTTGTTTCCATCGCCTTCGTCAGTTTCCAAGTCTCACACCCGTAGATTACACAGGGGAACACTTTTTCAGTAACTTTGAGTTGCATTGGATATTTTAACGGATTTTGAAAGAGTTTTAGGCGCTGATTTCAAATCTGAAATTAGTTTTTCTCTACAAGCTCTAGTTTGTATGCAATTTGAGGTTAATGAAATTGTACATATGTGAACTTGCGTAAACCATGTATAAGCATTTTAACGTCCATATATATAGATAGCTTCTAATATTTTGATAATTCTTCTTTTGTTTCAGTTCAAACATGGCTTCCAGAATGAGACATCATTGCAGAAACAAGCCTGATGCCTTCTGCTACATATGTGGATGCTACACACTCAATCGTCAGAGACGTAACATATCCTCGTTCGTCAAGCGTGCCTACAAGGCATATTTTGAAGTTCATCTTGGTGATCAAGA
This sequence comes from Oratosquilla oratoria, assembly GCF_046742065.1. Classification (NCBI taxonomy): domain Eukaryota; kingdom Metazoa; phylum Arthropoda; class Malacostraca; order Stomatopoda; family Squillidae; genus Oratosquilla; species Oratosquilla oratoria. The sequence goes on from NC_134783.1 coordinate 83,367,969, forward strand.
CAAGCAATGGGCTCCTCATGTTGTGTGCCACAATTGTGAGGAAATGCTTCGAGACTGGACCAAAGGAAAACGCAAAGGTCTGCCTTTTGGAGTTCCAATGATTTGGCGCGAACCCACCAACCATGTAACTGACTGTTATTTCTGCATGGTAAACACAACGGGTATTGGGAAGAAAAACCGACATAAGATTACGTATCCGAACATTCCCTCAGCTATTCGGCCTGTTCCGCACTCTGAAGAAGTACCTGTTCCAGTTTTCAAAGGCTTGCCTTCATTGGACGATAAAGACATTGGACATGATACAAGCCAGCAAGACAGTTGTGACAGTGAATTGTCAGAAAAGTGTTCACAATCGGAGGACTGTTCTTCAGACACTGAACCTTTCCCCGTCCCTAAGCCTCTTCCCCAGGCTGAACTGAATGAATTACTGCGGGATTTAGGTCTTTCAAAGAAAGCAGCAGAGCTTTTGGCATCAAGATTACAAGGCAGAAATCTTGTTGATCACTCTGTTAAAGTATCATATTTCAGAAAGCGTGACCAGCTTTTTGTGACCTTCTTTTCAAAAGACAGACAGTTTGTTTACTGCCATGACATCCCAGGGCTTCTCAAAAAACTGGGTGTACCTTACTATAGTCCTGCTGAATGGAGACTCTTTTTAGACAGTTCAAAACGCAGTCTAAAGTGTGTTCTTTTACATAATGGCAATGTTTATGGAGCAGTACCTGTCGGTCACTCAGTGCATTTGCGGGAAGACTATGATGATATGAGAATGGTCATGGACTTATTAAAGTATCATGAGCACAATTGGATAATTTGTGTAGACTTAAAGATGGTCAACTTTCTTCTTGGACAACAGAAAGGTTTCACCAAGTTTCCATGTTTCCTCTGTATGTGGGACAGCCGAGCACGAGACAGACATTGGGTCCAGAAGGACTGGCCTATTCGTGACACCCTTGAAGCAGGCATGCCAAATATCATACAAGACCCAATTGTAAACAGAGATAAGATCATCTTTCCTCCTCTTCACATCAAATTAGGTTTGATGAAACAATTTGTCAAGGCACTGGAAACCGAAGGTGAATGTTTCCAACACATCATCACAGCTTTACCAGGGTTATCATTTGAGAAGGTCAAAGCAGGCGTGTTTGATGGCCCACAGATTCGAACCCTAATTCGTGATGATCAGTTTGTTGCTAAGATGACCGCTTTAGAAAGGGCAGCATGGTTATCCTTTGTGGCAGTCGTTCAGAACTTCCTTGGAAACAATAAGGCGGAGAACTACAGTGAACTTGTAAACAGAATGCTCCTCGCTTTTCGTGATCTCGGGTGCAACATGAGCATCAAGCTTTATTTTTTGAACAGCCACCTTGATCAGTTCCCTGACAACCTGGGGGCTGTGAGTGACGAACAAGGAGAACGATTCCACCAAGACCTAAAGATCATGGAAGAACGCTACCAAGGGCGCTGGGACAAAAGTATGATGGCTGACTACTGCTGGAGCATTAAACGAAATTGCCCAGATGAAATGTACAAACGCAAAAGTTACAAACGCAAATTCCTGCCTGAAAAAAATACACAAAGAAATTGATAAGCTTCCATCAGCTGTGGTGATGTTCTGAAGGATGCTAATCTAACTTTGGGATAGATGTTCTGTTAATGTTCTGTTTCTTTTGCCTTAATAAATGTACAGAAATGGCTTTCATACTGTTTTAAGATTCAAGTGAACAAAAGAATTGTGGCTGATATTGCAATTTCCTATAATAACGAAAATTTTAAAAAATAAAAATGTCAAATTGCATAAAATCTGTAGCTTGCAGACAAAACCCGACTTCAGATTTGAAATCAGCACACTCAAGTTGACTATAGAAAAGTCTTTTTTTAAATGCAACAAAATGAGTGTTCCCCAGTGTTATTGCTGGCGGAATGCATTGATTGTAAACTTTACGTTTCAAACATAAAGGTAGAGAGCCTCTCAGGATTTTATTATACTTTCCAAACACTTTCTAACCAATTGTAATACGTCTTTTTATTTCATTGCCATGATCTTTGGTCACTTTCACCATCTGGCCTAAATAATTCTACTCTTCAACTCCTTCAAGACTCTCACCATCGATTGCATATTTCAACTAACGGTCAACGTTGTGTTTATAAACTTCATACTCGAGACTATACACACACACACACACACACACACACACACACACACACCATTCCTCAAGGGGTGCCGGTTGCACAAGTTTTGCGTAGTCAATATTTCAGGGACCTTGATGACACCCCTAAGGACCAGAGTCACGTGGCATTAGTTTGCAGTTGGAGACTAGTATCCACACGAGAAATAATGGTGATTTTGTTTGTTATCTACTATGCCTCCGTTCTGTTAGCCTCTTTTAGCATTTATTTTAGTTCAGCCAATACAGCAGGAATACTAACCCTATACAACACCGCTTCCACTATTAGTTACACTAATCTAACCATTTTACTCTAGCAAGAACGTCTATCGAATGTATGACTGCTGTAGTAACTCGCTGAAAACAAATAGAGAGAGAGAGAGAGAGAGAGAGAGAGAGAGAGAGAGAGAGAGAGAGAGAGAGAGAGACGTAATACTTGAGTGACACGGGGGGAGGGGAGGGGGGCTTGCTTACGTCAAGAGACGCGATCCGTAGGTAGGTAGGTAGGTGGCTTGCCCTCATGTCGTGTCGTGTCGTGTCGTGTCGCAGGGCGGCGGCAGCTGCGCCTCCGCGTCGCATCAAGGAGTTTCATCTATTATTCCAATTGACTCTAGCGCAAGGAAAGGGCTTCAGAGTATTCCAATATTAGAAAATAAATAAACAAATAAATAAATAAACAAAGCTTGTAATAAACAAGCATAAAATTATAATACAATAAAAAGAAATAAAAACACAAGTAAATGATAAAAACAAAATATATATAAATAAATAAATAAAATAAATAAAGAGGAGAGTACCCTTGGCTGCGGGAGTTGACCAAGACCTCTTCAGAATATCAAACAGTATTATATAATATCACAGAGTTTATGAAAACGTCATAAACGACATCCCTTATCTACCAAGCGAATGATTTATCGATAATTAAAAAAACAGATCATTTATCAAAACGCTCGCTTGTTTTGCAAGTGGGAAAACAGACCAAGATGGGGATCTTTCGGTCCAGCAGTGTACAATTACACACAATGCACACCACATATACGAGCACAGTATATATATATATATATATATATATATATATATATATATATATATATATATATATATAGAGAGAGAGAGAGAGAGAGAGAGAGAGAGTCCATACCGGGTGGCACTTGTGCTTCTATTCTGGCTACCTACAGTCTATTTTATTCATCTCCGTGGCACAGTTTAATTAAAAAAAAAAACACACACACACACACATAAATCAATACAGCCGATTGCAGTCTGTCAGTCCATAAGTCACGTTTGTTTTCAGTCCATGTTTACACAATCCATATTACGCATTCTGCTTGTAAACAGGCACCAGACTTCGAGCCCGGAGTCCATTTAGTCTCATGTTGAGACCCTTGACAGTCTTACGAAAGACCACCCCCTCTTCTCCCGGCGTGTGGCTCAACGATCTCTTTGTTCCGTGAGCTACGGCCGATGCCTTCCATGTTTATCTTCTTGAAATTCGGTCTCCTCCAGATAATATCTTTACGATGATTCATGCAGAACGATCCGTTCTGTTACGCAGTTATGCATTTTGTTATGGTTACAACATGGCGATTGGGTTTGTTTGGAGAGGCCGGGGGTCCTTGGTGGTCAAGAATGAACTTCTTGACTTACTCTTTCGCCGAAGACTCAATTTTCCCTATCTCGCTCTCTGACGCAGGAAACCTCTTGTCATGAATGGCCCAGAACTAAAATTTTAGATATAAACATTTGCGCGCGCGCGCACACACACACACACACACACACAAATGCGACGGCAGCGACGCCTCCGTTCTCATTATCTCTACCCAGAGAGGAATGCTGATTACTTTTAATTTCATCTATCTTTCCACAGTGCCACCTGCCTCGAGTCTCACCTATACTAGTTCTATGACTTCCGTCTCTTCGATGCAATAATGTCTCCAAGGACAGAAACACTGATCATTGTTGACAAAACACCAGGAAAAGAAAGACAAAATATCTCATGAAGGCCGGGTGCATACATCACGCAACTCTTTTTCACTATGGCCCACAGTACAGTACACAACTTTAGGTGACTGGTTTCCCATCCGGGCCTTCGGCTCCCAGGAACTGTCTCCACTTGGGTGTCCAAAGACAAACACAAAGAAGGAAGAAAGTAGAAAGAGGAAAGAAGGAGAAAAGAAGAAAGGAGGGGGGAAAGAAGGAAGTGGAGAGAAGAAAGAAGAAGACAATGAAGACAAAGATCATGACAAGGCATAGGAAGAAAAAGAACAACAACAACAGCTATTGACCACAGTCTCAGCCCGACCCACCGGGGCGCCGCCAACACTCCCATGGCTCGCGTTACCCCCGGCGGGCACCACAAGCGTGGCCCCTGACCCCGCGACCTGACCACAGCGCATCACTCCGTCACGCAGCACCTCCCCGGCCCCCCGTCCAGGCTTCAAGTTACTTTGCTGTCTCAGCTTATCCTCCATATTTACGGCAAGAACCTCATACTTATGGTACTAAGAGGTAGACGTTAAAGAGAAACGTTCCCCCTAAGCCAAGATTAAAATCCTGTGAATATCTTCAGCTCTATTTGCAGGTGTAGCCTCCAGGCTGTCTGGTACTATATATATATATATATATATATATATATATATATATATATATATATATATATATATATATATATATATTATCTTTTGGCTGCCGCCAAACAATTTTATTCATTTCTATGGCACCCTCTCGTTTGTAATAACCAGCGCTTCTATCAGTGAGGACACAATCGCGCTGAAGAATTGGTGTCGAAGAGGTGGCACAGAAACGATACAAGAAGGGTACCAGAGAGGAGGGTTAGAAGAAATTAAAAGCAATCAGCATTTTTTTTCTGAATAGAGATTAGTCCTCATTCATAAAAGACTGATGCGTGAATCTGGTCCGTAAGGACATAATTTAAATCCCTACACAGCTCGTAAAAAAAAAACACAATCAATACCATACACGGTATAGAACGATCACAAACACGCGCGCACAATGACCAACTAATCTCTTTAAATTGAAAACACCCAGAGTATATCACACGAAACCCAGTAAACAGTACATAATAGAGCTATATATGCCTATGAGGTGATAAGAGCCTGATAGATCCGTCGATAACACAGGCTGAAGAGCCAGAGGGTCGCAGGAAACTACTGAGAAAGCAGGGCGATGTAGCAGAGACGCAATGCAGATAAGGTCATTGCGGCCTTCACGGTGTACTGTGGGCAAACCCCGGTGGGGGTTAGGGCGGGGGGGACCTTAGGGGGGGACCCTAAGACCAATAGCATGTTCACTCCGGCCACAAGAAGAGGTCCGCCTACACCCCCCCCCCCCAGGCTAGAGCACGCCTGGCTGGATATGTGTAAAGACAGTGTAAAGGCACTGTGTATGCAGTACTGTAATATAGTACTGGACTGTGTGTGTGTGTGTGTGTGTGTGTGTGTGTGTGTGTGTGTGTGTGTGTGTGTGTGTGCGTGTATGCGTGTGTGTGTGTGTGTATGCGAGAGTGTGTGTTTGAGCGCGCGTGTGTGCACGTAATAGATAAGGGGCTATCCCGTAACCAGACACACCAATCATTCTCCTTACTCAGTTATCAATTTAGTAAAAATCTACTCGGGGTAAAATCCCAAGTCGTCAGATTAAAACCCAGGTGGCATGATTACATTAACATAATAGATAGAATATATATATATATATATATATATATATATATATATATATATATATACATATATATATACATATATATATATATATATACATATAAATATATACATATATATATATATATATATACATATATATATATATACATACATATATAAAGGTTGGAAATCTTCAATCCAGCTGGTCAGTATCATTACTGAGGAGAATATCCGTCAAGTTTAAACGAACGGACAATTGTCTGTAATGTGAGGAACTTGTGTCTTTGAACACTACTTGGACAAAAATCCAGTGTTCTTACTTCACCTTTAACTACTGTCCGCGTCACATCCATTGTACTACGTCTGCAACAAAGTTACCAATAAGGAAACAAACCCACTATTGCCATGCCTAAAGGGTACTGACCGTATGAATCTTGTACAGTCAATATTTCATGTAACACTCCAACAGACCAGAGTTGCAGAGTATCTATTGTGACTGGGAAATAATCTTCACTGAAATAAATCACTTACTTTCCACTCGCTCTCTTTCCTATTGATCTCCTCAAATATCATTTACCAAAACCTCCACGACGCGATAATGTCCCCAAGGATGCAAGTGCTGGTTTCCATACATATACCAAGGCTTTTTCCCCCTTCCAAGGGAGGTAGCCAAAAAGGGAAAGGCATAAAAACACTCCCACCCATTTCATCCCTAAATACACTCCACACCCCTCCCACCCTCCCTCTCATCAGAGCACCTCCTGGTTTCCACAAACGAAATACCCCACTGTCCAGGAGTTAACTAAATCTAGATTACCCTTTCCCTTAGATTTGGGTCCAAACCATGTCACATCTAGTAAATGTTAGGCCGCCATTTCAATACTTGGCCTCAGGACTCTTCACCCCTGACCCCCGACTCTGCCTGCCCGCGTGTTCAAGACAAACCTCCAACCTCCACCGACGCTCGTCGCAAAATCTATCACAGTTGAATGGTGCAACTTTCGCTCCTTTGTCCATTTCTCAGCTCAGCCACCGGGACTTCCACTAATAATGTTCGCGATAAAAGTTTCCAAAGTGTTTACAGCCGGGAGTAACTTCACGCCTTCGCATTTGGCGAGTATTGCAGAACGGCACGGCGAAGCTCGTCCACGACTACCGTGATATTCAGTGCCAACGAGGGTGGCACGGACCCCGAAGGGCGAACGGTGCCGCATCCAACCCCTTCAGTTGTCTATTCTACCCGGTGTCGGGCGATCTTATTCACCTACAGTTTATCATATGGTGCACTTCCGTGCGTGTATCAGCGCACGCATAAGCCGGTATATGAAGGTCGACTTGCACGTACACATGCATTCATATGTGCATGCTTGCTTGCTTACTCGCATGCATACGTTTGCAGGGCTTTGATTTGCAGTAGAATCCCTCACATGCACACAATGGTCGGAGCGAGCGAGGGAGGGAGGGAGGGAGAGATAATAGTCCAACGAAGGTGGACTTTTGTCATCACCGCCACCACAACATCCAGTCACCACATTCACCTCTACACAGTCACACCTTCACATGACATCGTCACTGATACTGTGACGTGTTTCTGTGCTCCGCCGTGACGCGGCAACGTCGTTCGTGACGCCTTGGCCCTGTGCTGCTTATGCTGCTGCTGACATTCACAGTCAACAACTCAACGGCTTAATTGCATCGCATTGCATCCACGGGTAAATACGGCCCAACAACTACTGACACTGTTTTGCATAATACAAGCGATATCAGGCGCCTGTTTGTGTAGAGAGAGAGAGAGAGAGAGAGAGAGAGAGAGAGAGAGAGAGAGAGAGAGAGAGAGAGAGAGAGAGAGAGAGAGAGAGAGAGAGAGAGCATGAGAAAAGGAGCAAAGGAGAGAGGGGGAAAGACGGAGAGGAAGAGGGAGAGGGAAGGAGAGGAAGGGGAAGGGGCTGAGAGGGAGAAATGGAGAGAGACGGAGGGGGGAAAGAACGGAGAATTCATAGGGGCCTCAGATGGAAATGGAGGGAGAGAGAGAGTGGGGGGGGGGAACGAGGCGAGGAAGGACGGAGAAGAAAGGAAAGAAGGAAAAAGGGGCAGGGAGGAAAATAAGAATGGAGGGAGGGAGGAAGGGAAGAAGGGTGGGAGAGAAGGAAGGACGGAGGATGGGATGAAGGGAGGAAGGGAGGGAGGGAGGGAGGGAGGAAGGGAGGGAGGAAGGGAAGAAGGAAGGGAGGGAGGGAGGGGTGAAGAAGGGAGTGAGAGAGGGAGGGAAGAAGGGAGGGAGTGAGGGAGGGAAGAAGGGAGTGAGTGAGGGAGGGAAGAAGGGAGTGAGTGAGGGAGGAAAGGAAGAAGGGAGGGAGGGAGGGAAGAACGGAAGAAGGGAGGGAGGGAGGGAGGGAAGAAGGGAGTGAGTGAGTGAGTGAGGCAAGGAGGGATGAGGGAGGGAGGGAAGAAGGGAGTGAGGAAGGGAGGGAGGAAGGGAGGGAAGAAGGGAGGGTGGGACGGAGGGAAGAAGGGAGGGTGGGAGGGAAGGAAGAAGGGAGTGAGGGAGGGAAGGAGGGAGGGAAGAAGGGAGGGTGAGAGGAAGGGAAGAAAGGAGGAAGGGAAAGAAGAAGGGAGGGTGAGAGGAAGGGAAGAAAGGAGGGAGGGAGGGAGGAAAGGGAGGGAAGAAGAGAAAAGGAGCGGGAGAGAGAAGGAGAGAGAGGTGGGTAGGCAGGAGGAGGAGGAGGAGAGTGATGTAGGGAGAAAGGGAGGAGAGGGTGTGGGAGAAAGAAATAAGACCGAGAAAGGGAGGGAGAGAGGGAGGGAGAAAGGGAGGAGGTGAAGGGAAGGAAGGAGAAATGGATAGAGGAAACGAGAGCGGAGGAATGGGAGGATGAGGAGGATGAGAATGCGGAGGAGGAAAGGAAGAAGGAAGACAGAGAGGGAGGGAGGTGAGAGAAGTATTTTTCTTATAATTCACCGCTTGGTGCCATGTCGTTATTTTTGACTGGCATCACAGTCTTGAGCTGTTAACAACCTCTTAGTCATTCGCCCGTTAACCTAACCAGCATCACTACCCCCAATTTGACCACGCTAACGAGTCCAGCATTTTGCGTTGCCCTCATTCCCGCAGTTTCCAATTGGGAGCGCAGTCGTGGGTGAATCAACATCAGTTTGTTCGTTATAAATAAATAAATAAACCAATGAAAATATAAATAGTCATAGATGAAGATATTTATACAAATAACATAAAACTCATGAAATGCCAAAAATGTTTTATATACTGACAGTAACTGACATACTATTACCATTTCTGTTACCGCTATTACTTGTAAGACTACAATTGCTAATTCTATATTGCCAATACGGCTACCATTACCACCATCATAACCAACACTGCCACCGCTAAAATAGTCCTTTTTCTGAATTCAAAGATTTAAACTATGCAACATGATTTAAACTACATAAAATTTGATGCACACTGTTTGTGTACTAGTCACCGTAAAATAAAATACACCAATTTACGTAAATAGACATACGAAATAATTAGAAACGAGGTTGTATTTGCGGATACAAATTGCTAAAGCGGGGAAGAGAGATTTTTGTTTTGGTTGAATGTACACTTTGATCAAACTACATAAACAAATCTACATTTCCTTTTGGCTACCTCCCTTATAAGGGAGAGGGAGCTCTGATATATGAATGGATGGATTTCTTTATCAGAAATGTACGACCCATAGAAGGAGTGGCGGAGGACGAGGGGGGGGGGTGACCGTGAGGGAGGTGAGGCGGGAGAGGGAAGGAGGTGGGAAAGGGTAGAAGGGAGGGGGGAAGGGCAGAAGGGGGAGGGCAACAGCAGTTCCAACACCACACGAGACACGCAAAGGCCCAACTGTTCCACCTCGTTCACAAAATCACGTGACAATTTCCGACGAGTTGGCAATCACCGATGACACGAAGAGTGTGTCCAGGTCCCAAGTGAGCAAACAGGAACAAACAAATAAAAGCAAAGACGAGCGCCATCAAGTTCCCCTACTATACCATATAGGGTGGAACTTGTCCTTTTATTCACCTGCCGGCATGTCGTTCAATAAATTTCTTTGGCATCCCCTTCGCACGCACCTCATGTATGTAGTTTAATATACATGTGTATATGTAAATATATATATATATATATATATATATATATATATATATATATATATATATATATGTGTGTGTGTGTGTGTGTGTGTGTGTGTGTGTGTGTGTGTGTGTGTGTGTGTGTGTGTGTGTGTGTGTGTGTGTGATTCAATATGGTCTTCGATCTCATGTTAGACTCGTGGTCGACAGCTATTTCCCTCCCGGAAGAGAGCTCAGAGCTCGTATATGACCGATCTATGGGTAATGCTGTGACCTTACACGCACGCGCACGCACACACACACACACACCCAACTCCCCGCCCACGAGATGGAGTAACGACTCACAGCGCAGCGATACTGAAATTATTTCGGCCCAGTGCGGGATTCGAACCCGGACCGTCGTGTGTGTTTGTGTGTGTGTGTGTGTGTGTGTGTGTGTGTGTGTGTGTGTGTGTGTGTGTGTGTGTGTGTGTGTGTGTGTGTGTGTGTGTGTGTGTGTGTATGTGTGTGAAACTGATGGTGGAGGAAACAGACGAGGAATAATGGGAGAATTTTAATGCTTTAACGTTTCGACCCGCAGGGTCCTGATTACAAAGCTAACAATGAAGTATGACATTTTATACACATTCAGGTCATCTTATAGAACGCTTAGGGGAGGAACTTCTTCCCACACTTAGAACATTTTTATATTCTGAGTGTGGAAAGAACTTCCCCTAGGCGTTCCATAAGATGGCCTGAATGTGTATAAAGTGGCATACTTCATTGTTAGCTTTGTAATCAGGACCCTACGGGTTGAAACGTTAAAGCATTAAAATTCTCCCATTATTCCTCGTCTATTTCCTTCACCTTCAGTTTCGTTTCTCACTGTCTAGTAATTCAACACACACACACGCACACACACACACACACACACATATATATATATATATATATATATATATATATATATATATATATATATATATATATATCACGGATAATTACGTACATGCCAAGGGTGAAGACACCATTTTTTAAAAGTACGACTTTTTGAAACTGGGAGATTAATGGAAATTAGACTTTTAATAATCCCGCATGTCTATATCAAATTATGACATCATACAACTTCTGAAAAATCGTAATAATGACATATTCAATAGTGGTGCAATTAGCCCTTTACGATTAAGCGTCTGTCTGTGTGTGTGTGTGTGTGTGTGTGTGTGTGTGTGTGTGTGTGTGTGTGTGTGTGTGTGTGTGTGTGTGCGTGTGTGTGTGCGCGCGCGCGTAAAGTCACATAATTACCAACAAATAGGGTAATACATAATCTGTGACCTCTCATCCGGGAAAATAATAGTTATCGATTACGACTCCAACACGTTATGCAAAACCATGGGGATGAAACACAAATAACACGTGCACGCGTGCGCACACACACACACACACACACACACACACACACACACACACACACACACACATGGACACACAAGCACACACATAGACATGCACACACACACACACACGGTCATATACATACGCACAAACACGCACAGGCACAAACACACACATAATGCGACATATGCGATTTCACTTAGATATAACAAAGGTCAAATTACAAAATATCGTTCATTATTTGGAACTTTCCCTTCGGCTCGCCTGACACATTAACGGGAAAAACTACGATTGCGACACGAACGGTCTCTCGCTGGGCCCAACGCCACCCTCAACCCCCCCCCCCCCCAACTTCTCCCTCCTCCCTCTCGTTAATCCCCTCCACAGGGGAGAGCCTTTTCGACTTTATTCTGGTTCTACCGTCAGGATATTTTATTCATCTCCAAGGCACACGCTCGGTAGCTTAGAGGAAAAAGTCAATGGGCGCTTGGCAACTGATAGATGTGAATAAATAATTAAAAAATAAATAGATATTAAAAGATTAACGAATAAATAAATAAATAAATTAAAAATAATATTAAAAGATTAATAAATAAATTAACAAAATGAATAAATCAATAAGCAGAATAAAATAATACAAATAAAAATAATAAAAGGGAATAAAATATGTAAGTATAAAGACAAACAAATATATATATATATATATATATATATATATATATATATATATATATATATATATATATATATATATATGTAAAGATAAAGATAAAGAATTAAATACATAAAAAATATTAGCATCACTATTTGTTCGGCTACATGCAGCGGTTCTATCCATGGAGCCCAATTACAACTGCAAAAAGTGAAACTCATATTAGTGGCACAGGAGAGCATGCTTAGGTGCGAGAACACAAATTAGAGTTTGTCATCATTCTCTTTTCGATTACAGACAAATCTTGCACTAGATAAAAGAATGCTGTGTGACTCTGGGTCGTAGGGATGTCTTTCAAGTCCCTAAATTCGCTGCATGACAAAACTAAGTACCCGATACCCCGCCCCCCACACACACACAGCAGTCATGCACCATTAAGGGAAATAAAAAAAAATGGTGACGCCTCGGTGCCATGCAACCTCTGACGTCACACTCTCTCTCTCCATCAAAATGATAATGGAATAAAACAGAAAATTGGACCTCCTCCTCTGATCTCTCCGCCCCCCCTCTCTCTCTCTCCCTTTATGTCTCCCCCCTCTCTCTCTCTTCTTTTCTCTTTCTCTCCCTTACTCTTTCTCTTTATATTTCCACCCTGTCTCTCCTTTTCTCTTTATATACCCCCTCTCTCTTCATTTCTCTTTATATCTCCCCCCTCTCTCTCTCTTTCTCTTTATTACTCTACCTCTCTCTCTCTCTCTCTGTGCATTCCTCTCTCTCTCTCTCTCTCTCTCTCTCTCTCTCTCTCTCTCTCTCTCTCTCTCTCTCCCGGGCGACGGCAGCCCCGTCACATCGCCTCCTTCCTTATCAGTGGTCGGCAGTAGAGGACGTGCCTAGTCAACAGAGCGTCGGGCGAGTTTGGTGGCGAGTATAGTGGTATGGTTGTAAGCGCTGTGATGCTGCGAGTGGTGACGGTGAGTATAGTGTTTTTTTTTTTGTTTTTTTTTTGGGGGTGGGCGAAGAGGCTAAGGTTCTGGTGGTGGTGGTCATGGTTGGTTATGGTTATGGATGCGGCTGTGGAGGTGACGTTGGTGGTGATTATGACTGTCTTGGTGTTCTAGGAATGGTGATGGTGGAGACATTGGTGAAAGCGGTGGTGGTGGTGGTGGTGGTGGTGGCGGCGACAATGGGGTTCCCCTCACCCTCCCCCCCTAAACCTGATCCAGTGACTTCGTTCACAGAGGAGGAGGAGGTAATGAAGGCGAAGACCCTTAAGCCTTGCGAAGCCCCTTCGAGTCACAAGGTTAAGCTTAGAGGGTAACCACACGATACAGGTTCTGGGGGGGAGGGGGTTAATACGTGTAAGACCTTAAGGAGACTAAGAAGAGAGGATAAAGAGGAGAGATGAGAGAGAGAGAGAGAGAGAGAGAGAGAGAGAGAGAGAGAGAGAGAGAGAGAGAGAGAGAGAGAGAGAGAGAGAGAGAAAGTAGTGTAGGAGCAAGAACGAACGGAAAGAGGAGGGGAGGGGAGGGGACGAAGATGGCAATGATACCCCACCCCCTCCCTGAGGACGAGAAGGAATAACAAAGGGAAATGATGGACAGACTCGGACGGTGGGAGCACAGAAGGAGAGGGCAAAGGAGGAGGAGGAGGAGGAGAGAGATGAGAAGGTGGTAGATGATGATGAGGAGGAGGAAGAAGAGGAGAAGGAAAAGAAGGAGGAGAAGGAGGAGGGGGAAGAGAGTAATCAGAAGGAGGAAGATGAGGATGAGAAAGATGAGGAGGAGGAATAGAAGGAAAATAAGGAGGAGGAGGAGAAGGAGGTAGGAGGATAAGGAAGAGGAGGAGGGGAATGAAGAGAAGAAGGGAGGAGGAGGAGGAAGAGAAGTTGGAGGAAGAGAAAGATGAGAAGAAGGAAGAGGAAAAGGAAGATGATGAGGAGGGAGAAGAGAATGAAAAGAAGGACAAGGAGGAGGGGGAAGAGGAGAAGGAGGAGAAGGAAAAGGAGGAGGAGGAGAAGGTGGGGAAGGAAGAGAAGGAGGAGGAAGAGGAGGAGAAGGTGGGGAAGGAAGAGAAGGAGAAGGAGAAGGTGGAGAAGGAAGAGAAGGATGAGGAGAAGAAGGAAGTGGAATAGGAAGGGGAGGAGGAGAGGAAGAGAATAAAAAAGAGGAAAATGAGGAGGAAGAGAATGATTGGAGCGAAAAGGGGCACGGGGACACGAAGAGGACAATGCAATGGCATCGATAAGGAAGAGGAAAGGGCGGGAGGAGAAACCGGGAGAGGAAAATCAGCGAAATAAGTACTAAATGTAATATAAAGAATTTCATGGAGTCACATAGAGGAACGTGAAGAGAGGAATGGGTAATAATAGAAGGTGGAGATGGTGGTGGTAGTCGTAGTGGTGGTGGAGGCCGAAGAACGAGAGGAGCAAGAGATGGAGGAACGAGTGAGTGGGAAGAAAAAGAAGGAATAGAAAAGAAGGGGAGGTGTGGGTAGTAATAAGATTAAGATGATGATGATGATGATGATGATGATGATGATGATGATGATGATGATGATGATGATGATGATGATGATGATGATGATGATGATGATGATGATGATGATGATGATGATGATGATGATGATGATGATGATGATGATGATGATGATGATGATGATGATGATGATGATGATGATGATGATGATGATGATGATGATGATGATGATGATGATGATGATGATGATGATGATGATGATGATGATGATGATGATGATGGGCAGTTGCAGTAGTAGAGATGGCGGCCAAAGAACGAGAGCAAGAGATGAAGGAGGAACGAGCGAGTGCACTCAGCCGGCGCGGAGACTCGACGACTGCAGGGCCGCAAAACGAGTCGTTGTTCCGGAAGCTCTCCCGAACTTTCTCAGAAAGTGTCGCGTCTTCTTCTACAGCAGCGTTTCCTAAACTTTTCCGACCCTAAGGGCACCTCTGCAGTCAGCTCTAGGCAGTCTAGCACTCCCCTGACTCTGGTCAACATCTGATATCTAGAAGAGGGAAGTAAAGTATTGCTTGGTCATATATTCTGTTGGTTCCTCAAAACTAAAACCAAACGCCATAATTGTTGATAAAGTAAACAGAAAACCCGAGTAAAAGAAGAGAACATGGAAGTGGTGTCTTATCGCCATGTATTCAGCACTTCCCAGCACCCCCTAAAATTAATTTCAGCACCCCCAGAAACGCCGTTCTACGGTATAGCTTTGGACCGCCCCTGGATTAAGGTCTGGACAGGTATATATTCCAGTAAACACCCCTACCCCTCAAAAAAGAGGGGAGAAAGGAGTTACGAAAGCCGTAATAAATGAGAATGAGAGGGGAAAAAGATGAAAACAAAACGAAGTGAGGAAGTGACGGTGTTTTGGGTGGCAATGAAAAGCACACTGACACTGGGAAATTGTGTATTGAATCACCATTCGATACATCCACCAAAATTTACAAAGGCGTTTTTACACTTTCAAGGTTAAGACAATACTGATGCCACGCTTCGTTACCAACTCAGATTTGGCGGCAAAACTCATAGAGGCGCGTGTGGGCTTAATATTGGTTCTTACATACATTGTACATACAGTTTAATCACAATACAACAAATCAACAACACACTCAATATCTAATAACAAAATTTATGACTAACAATACACACAATGGTTAATAATGCAATAAATGGGGAAAACATACGCAGACCATCACAACGGGGAGATTGGAAGAAGGAGAGAGGGAGGGAGGTACGGGAACAGAGAGAGAGAAGGAGGAAGAAAATGCTAGAACCCACAGCCCCAAAACAACTGGCAACGATCCTAGTGCCTTCCCATAGATCTCACTGGAAAGAAAATTTGGAATCATGTTTGCATTGTATTAGTGTAGAACTGCTTCAGTCTCATCAGCTAGTACAAGTATTTGCATTAGTAGCAATAACAGCAGAAGCAGTATTATTATTATTCCATTTATTTATCTTATTTTTCATTTTATTGTTACCAACCTCCATCCTTGTGGATCTGTATGGTGAAAGCAGTCAGGATCTGTCCTCTACAGACACAGTTCATTGGCCAGTCTCTCGCCAATGAATGTGGTCGACTACCCTTTTGTATTTTGCATTATTTTACTTTAATGAAGTATAATACAAAAGTTCATTTATCCTACTTTCAACTATAGTCTACTCAAAATCGATGTTTTGTATATGTGCTGATTCTGGGGGTGGGGACCTAATACCTCTCAGGCATAGGAGAGCTGATCTTAAGAGTGGGAATGAGTCTACATCTCATCCACGCCACAATACTGCTCTACTTCCACGCTACTACTGCAGTAGCGGTAGTAGCAGCAGTAGTATTAGTAGCAGTAGTAGTAGTAGTAGAAGTAGCTGTAGTAATAGCAAGAGTAGGAAGATTGGAGCACCAGTTTCCGGATGTTGCCCTCTTTGTGTAAAAAAAAATGTACACTTGAAGTTGGTACATATACCATAGGCCTTTTGATGTTTTAGAAACAGACGGCAGGAAGACGCTTCTCTCCGATGTCCCTCTTGCGGGATCACCTCGTGCAGGTCCTTGTCCTCCGTCCCAAACTTGACATAAAAAGAAAGGAAAACCTCCCAGAGACTAACTACATAAAGAGAAACAAGAGACAAGATGGAGTTGACAAATGGTGAGCACGAAGGGCTTCCGTTGTTGCAGGCAAGCAGGCAGACAGGCCGGCGGGAACGGCAAGAATGGTAGGAATGACAAGAACGGTGGGAACGGAAGGAACGGTGGGAACGACGGGAACTACAGGAAGGGTAGGAACGGGAAGAACGGCAGGAACGGCAAGGACGGTGGGAACGGCAGGAACGACAGGAACGGCAAGGACGGTGGGAACGGCAGGAACGACAGGAACGGCAAGTCGATTCCTGCGTCAGCGTGCGCGAACATTTACCGATCTCATCAGTGCCACAACCTTGTATGAGGTACTGACTACATGTTTTATGTAGTCAATGTTTTATAACTGGAGATTAAACTAAGCTCAACTAAACTAAACTAAAAAAAATGCTGGTCATTTCATATCTCTTCTGCTACCTGCCCTACTTTATGACTCCTCTATGACTCAGGTGTTATAGTCTCCAAGGATAGAAGCGCTGGTTTAAACGATGCTCCACCGATCTCCGCAGATCTCGTCGTACGCCCGCTCCCCACCTGCGCGGCGGAGTAATCGAAAAACACAAAAAGCCAAACAACAAAAGCCCAAAACTTCTTTCTGCTCTGCCAGAACAAATGACGACCTCCTCTCCATCCTTCCCCAACTTCCTCAGCCCTCTTCGGTCGCTGCTGCTGCTGCTCGTTCCTGCTGCGCCAAGATGAACACGCAAAAGAACTAAGAGTCCAGACACCACTCTCAACTCCTTCGCTATTGCGGGGTCACCACGCAGATGAATAAAATCATCCAGAACAATAGTAAAAGAATCAGTTGGCACGGAAGGGGTGCACGCTTCATCTCGGGAGAGGCCTCTACAGATTCTGGTTCGGCGTTCGCCAGACGATTTAATCTAGCTCAAGTGCGGGCGGGGAGGGGGGGGGGTAAATTCGGTGCCACATTGTTCCTGGACCGGACTGAAAGACCAAAATGTCCCTCCTTTTAGCGTTAGCCAAAACAAAATATGTATAGAGCGCCATTGGGTCGAACTGGTTAGTAAGAGGAGCAAAGGAAGAGAGGAGGAAGAGGAGAAAGAAGAGGAAAAAGAAGGAAGAGTGGTCTTACAGTCACCCTTGACAGGTAAACTCTCGGGTGGTGAGACCAGTATCAACCAACTTAAACATAACACAGTCCACCGTGGCTCTTAACCCTTTACATACCACGTGACACTTCACCTGTCAAAAGAAACACCTGAAAGTGAGGACGGAGACGTTTCGCTTGTTATTACAGCTTGATCAAGTACAGTACATAGTCGTGGTACATATTTCTGAGAATATATATGCACCACGACTATGTATCTGAAGAAGCTTTAATTAACAAGCGAAACGTCGCACTCATAAAGGCTCCTCCGTCTTCACATTTGGTGTTTTTTTCGATAGACCTGTCGGCAACAGCCAATTACATACTTTACCCTCTACCACGGCTGCAGTAATGGATTTAATTTGGAAAATTTTAGATTTAAGAAGGAAATAGGCAAAAACAGGGTGGTCAACGAAATGAATAGACTTAGTAACCGCGCAGTGAGCGCTTAAACTATCGGATGTTTTAAGAGAAGGTTTGATAGCTCTATGGATGAGAATGAAAGGTGGTAATGGACATTAAGCTGCCTAGTGTAGGCATTACGATCTCTTGTTGTCTCCTTCTTCTTATGTTCTTCTGTTGCCGCCGAACTATTGAATTTATTTCTGTGGCACCCTTTAGCCCCTTACATGCCGGGTGGTGCCACTCTTCCTTTTGTTCTGGTTGCCACAAGAAATTTTTATTTATTTATGTGACATCACCCCCACCCCCCATGCAAGATTTTTTTTCTCCCAATTCTGAAGACGCACCTTCACGGAACAGTCAGTTGCCTTTCCGAGTCCCAGAGAAGGGCAAATGCAAAAGCAAATTTGATTTCCAGAGCAAGTAGACACATCACTGGTTGACACCTGAGCCTTTCAGGTCTTCAGCCAGTTCCTCAGCACAAGGTCTCACCCTCCTAACCTCGACTGAATAATATCGTCCTTAGAAAAAGTCTTCCTGAGGCGTAAGGAGGGGTTGCAGGGGTCTTTTCTCTCTCTCTTTCTTTCTCTCTCTCTCTCTCACTTTCTTTGTCTTTCGTGCGTATGTGTGTGTCTGTGTGTGTGCATGTGTGTGTGTGTGTGTGTGTGTGTGTGTGTGTGTGTGTGTGTGTGTGTGTGTGTGTGTGTGTGTGTGTGTGTGTGTGTGTGTGTGTGTGTGTGTGTGTGTGTGTGTGTGTGTGTGTGTGTGTGTGTGTGTGTGTGTGTAGGTGTGTGTGTGTGCGTACATATGCACGCGCCCTCATGCATCACAGATCAAGTCTACAACCAATTCTTCAGTCCTAGGAATAGGTGAGCCTACGCCAGGAGGAGCGTAGCTCGGTCGAAGTCACCTCTGCCCTATTATGCACTTTCGGGACTGTTTGGTCAGGTAACAACACTGATCGGAATCAGAGAGGAGTGCGGGATTCGAGCCCACAACTTAGGGAATATGGGACCAGCATGCTTTTGATTACGCCACTACCACATCTAGTAGTTAGAGTTCAGCAGAAATAACTATGCATTGGTAATATAAGCTAATATAAACTTGGGACGACTTAGCTTCTAACAAACATAATAAGGTTAAGGCAGTAAAATTCTTTCATTATTCCTCGTATACTTCCTCCGCCTTCAGCTACATTTGTCATAGTTTAAATCAATATATATATATATATATATATATTATATATATATATATATATATATGTCTATATATATATCTATATGTTGTTTTTTTTTTTTTTCCCAATTTTTTTTTGCCGTGGAATCCACGTACGCTCCAGACCTCTATCTTGGCCAAATTGTATCCACATTCAATTTCCATCCTATTTGTTAAAACCGAGACGCCTTCACAAGAGATTTCCTCCCGAAAGGGCCCCGCCTGCAATATGGAGAACACGCATTACCGAACTGTAATGTAAACTTTTTGGGGCTAAATAAACATTCCAATTTCGAATTCAATTTCGCCGCGCTTCGCCTCGCCACGTTCCTTTACAGAAAGCTACACCTGACAGATTTAGTTTCTGTTGTTTTTTCTCTTCCTCTTCTTCTCTCTCTCTTTATTTTTACAAAGAACAAAGGCAAGTGCGTAATGCACTCCTATTACACTCCCCAGACCTCAGTGTTCTTTGGGATGTCACATCCCAGTCTCAAACTTTAAAAGAATGTTTATCGACATCCTACCGACGAGTTATGCAACATTATTTTAATTAACTTCTTCTTTCTGCTACCTTCCTCAAATCTCTCCCCTATAGGGCCATTTCCACGGTGAAACGGTTGGTTAAACCCCATTTGTGTTTGAAGTGATGTTTGACTGTGTGAATGGGGCATTTGGTTGTCAAACACGCTTGACAAACGTGTTTGACAAACAGTTTGACCGTGTAAATGCCCCTTACGGCTCCACCGTTTCAGTGCGGTGTTCTCTCCAAGGGTAGAAGCGCTGGTTATAACCTACTACAATACTACTATCACTCCTAATAAGAATGTTATGTGACTATGCCAGAATAGAGTACACAGGATCATCACCGAAACCCCCAACGTAGCCTAAAGGTAAACTAAGACGCAGGCGACACAGGCGACACAGGCGACGCAGCACAGATCAAAACCAGAAGTCCTGTTGCTGAATTGAAGTAGAATTTGAACTTCTCTCTTACTTGAAATACTTCTAAACGTGCTACTTGAGCGTTTCAAGTGAGAGAGAAGTTCAACCTGTGCTTCAATTCAGCAACATGAAGTCTGCCTTTGCTCTGCGCTGCGTGCGCTTAGGTTAACAGCCTGCAT
>NC_134783.1:83393430-83410930 GCF_046742065.1 Oratosquilla oratoria
AAATCCGGTCCCTCCCCCCTCCCCGGCAGACACATACACCCGAAGCCCACTGGCTGGATGTGTTGCGATTTTTCTCTCCAACGGCCTTGCAATGATGTAATTATTGTTGGAAAAAAAATCTTCACACAATTACCACTTTCGAAAAAGTGGCAACTTCTTTTTTTCCCTGTTCATGCAAAGCACTCTTTACTGTTGAAACATCAACAGAAAATAAATGAATCTCACATTATAACTGTTCCCTGTTTGTAATCATTCGAATCCAACTGCAATGCAATCTCATTCTGTTGTTTATTCGCCTGTTTCCTGACAGAGCTTACATATGCAGGCAAAACACAAAGCACATTTAAATAAACATAATTGAAATATATATATATATATATATATATATATACTCGTATATATAATAGAATCAAAACTTGATCCAATTTTTCTAAGCCCCGAACTACACTTTGACCATACACAGTCAGTTGGACTTGGTTAGAAGGAAAGAAAGATACGGTCCATAAGGACACCTGAGAGAGAGAGAGAGAGAGAGAGAGAGAGAGAGAGAGAGAGAGAGAGAGAGAGGGAGGGAGGGGGAAGGGAAAGAGGGAGAGGGAAGGAAAGATACAGAGAGAGAGAGAGCGAGAGAGAGGGGGAGGGGGAGAGGAGAGGAAAAGGGAGACAGAGAAAGAGATAGACAGATGGAGGAGGAGAGAAGAGGAGAGGGGAGAGAGAAAGGGGGAGAGAGAGAGAGAGAGAGAGAGAGAGAGAGAGAGAGAGAGAGAGAGAGAGAGAGAGAGAGAGAGAGAGAGAGAGAGAGAGGGAGAGAGAGAGAGAGAAAGGAAAGAAAGTAGCTCTGACACCTGACTCGAGGTCCTTAAGCACTCCAAATGGCATTACATCTGCTAAGTGCTACAGCTGGACCTTCTCATAATCCTCTTAGGCTTGTGGTTAACCACATACAACCCACCGGGGGGGGGGGGGCGCTTCTCACTTGTACTTTCCCCCCGGGGCTCAAAGGTGCCGAAACCTCCACATGACGTCACGAAATGTCGCAATGCAACGGCGGCGCGCGCAACTTTCGAGTGACAGGGAAAGTGAAGCGACGCGTGGGTCGGTTGCTGTTAGCGGGGCAATGACGTACGGTGCGCGACGCAAAACAGGCCCGAGTGCGGGTTCCCCGCGCTGCGCTGCGCGGGCGCGCGCGTACACACAGACACACATACACACACACTCAAACGCACTCTCTCTCTCTCTCTCTCTCTCACACACACACACACACACGCACACATTCACTAATGATGAAAGCCACTGCTATCCCCCTTGAGTAAAGAGGATAAATGTGTGGTGTGTGCGAGGTCACAGCATTGCCCAAACAGTAGATCAGTCTATATACAAGATCTCATCCAGGGAGGATTAAGCTGTTAATGACGAGTCCAGCCCTTTATCTCTCTTGCACACACACACACACACACACACACACAAGGCTTAATCGTGTGATATTACCGTGCTCGACCGAGTTAGTTTTGTGTGTGTGTGTGTGTGCGTGTGTGTGTGGCCACAGCACTACCCATAGGTCGAGCCATACACAAACTCTCATCAAGGAGGGTAAAAGCTGTCGGCCACGAGTCAAACACGTTATCTAAGCCCATGATGAGTCAAACGCACACGCGCACACACACATACACCTAAGTTTCTTCGTTCTTCCCCTTTTTCAACTTGAAGAAGATTATCTCCTGCACGACTGACCCAGATAGAACTTGTGCTCTCCAACTGACATGCTCTAGCAAAGCGTTAGTGTGGCAAATGGGGTCGATTGGAGCGTTTGTTGCAGGCGGCAGCACCGCGGGATTGCTGACGATGGGGCGAGGAGGATGGGTTACCGTCCCGCCATCTGAGTGACGATATATATATATATACATACATACATACATACATACATATATATATATATATATATATATATATATATATATATATATATATATACATACATACATACATACATACATATATATATATATATATATATAAAAAAAAAATTGGGGGGGGGTTAGTAGTATATCAGCACTGGCCCCCCCTGCTCTTCCCTCTCGATTGGTTCGAAATCAGTTTTGTCTTCCTCAGTTGAGGACAATATTTATCTGTCCATTCATACACTCTTCATCTTCCCTTTTCTCTCATATTTCTTTGTTGTAATGATTACGCTTCTCCTAACCACCCAAACTCTTCTTCTGCATCCTCCCCATTCTTCCTATTTTTCTTCTTCTCTCTCCTCTTTCCCTCCCTTTGTCCTTTACTCCTTCCTTCCCATCCTTACGATTCCTTCATCACTTTTATAAACACCAATAACATCAATTCACGGATACTTTGTATTTATTCTGAGCGATTTTTCCCAGCAAATGAATCCAGTGTCCTGCCGTAAGTAATGACAAAACACACCTAAATGCGGCCAAGAACAGAAGCTTTTAATTAAGACGACAATTATCGTACAAGACAATCGTTGTGTGCGATATCTAGAGCGTGAGTACAGAACTGTTATCTATGCGAAGCAACGCGTATAAAGCAGAACAATGACGTAAAGTGAGACAGACAGAGAGAAAGAGAGAGTGAGAGAGAAAGAGGGGGAGAGAGAGAAAGAGAAAGAGAGAGAGAGAGAGAGAAAGGGGAGAGAGGGAGAGAATAAGAGAAAGGGAGAGGGAGAGAGGGAAAAAGAGAGAGGAGAGAGAGAGAAAGAGAGGGAGGGAGAGAGAGAGAGAGAGAGAGAGAGAGAGAGAGAGAAAGAAAGAGGGAGAGGGAGAGAGAATGAGAGGGAAAGAGAGGGAGAGAGAGAGAGAGAGAGAGAGAGAGAGAGAGAGAGAGAGAGAGAGAGAGAGAGAGAGAGAGAGAGGGGGGGAGAGGGAGGGAGAGAGAAAAAAGAGAGAGAGAGAAATGTGTACCTTTCGTCCCCAACGTGAAAGGCCTCCCCTCTGGTACTACACTTGAATGATGGAACCATTTTAGTAAAAATCCTTAATAAATAAATATATAAATAAATAAAAATAAAAAGAGCTCCTGCGTCGTGTCCTGCACCAGAGAATGTTCCTGAAGCAGCATCGGGGAGGGGGTCACGGCCGAAGAGGAGACCCCTCCTCCTCCTCCTCAGAGCCCCCCCCCCTCCCCCGAGCCTCCCAGACACAGGGACGGAAGGCGGCACAAGCATCATTACCGGCACGAAAGATCCGCCAAACTTCCGATTTTTTTCTTTCTTTCTTTCCTGCCTCACAGGGACTGGAACTCCGTGATTCCCCGTTGTCCTCCTCGTCCTCCTCGCTTTCTTCTTCCTCTTCGTCCTCTCCTCGCTTCCATTTTCGTTCTTTTTATTCCTCTGTTAGTTTTCATTTTTTTTTTTTGGGGGGGGCGACCTCATCACTCCCTTCTTCACTGTCCTATTCATATTCACTGTTGTATTTTTGTCCTCCTCCGAGACTTCATCCTCGCTCTCCTCTTCCTCGCTGCCTTATTGGCCCTCTCCTCTACGTTCCTGTTGTCCCATCCATTGACCCCGTTGTCCTCCTCCATTGTTCTCTTTCTCATTATTATTGTCCTCTTTCTCATCCTCATTGTCCTCTTTCTCATCCCCATTGTCCTTCTCATCCTCACTCTCCTCTTTCTCATCCCTATTGTCTTCTTTTTAATCCAAATTATCCTATTTTTCATCCACATTATCCTTTTTCATCCTCATTTTCCACTTTCTCATCCTTATTGTTCTCTTTCTCATCCTCGGACCTCTTTCTCATCCTCATTCTCCTCTTTCACACCCTTACTGTCCTCTTTCTCATCCTCATTGTTCGCTACCTCATCCTCCCCTTCATTGTCCTTCTTGCATTCGTTGTCCTCCTCCTCGCTCTCGTTCCCCTCCTCTTCCTCTAAACTCAAGCCTCCGTTTTATTTTTTCCCTGACTTTTGCCTCCACTTTTCTTTCTCGCCCTCCACATAAACAACAGAGAGCTTCCTGCACCTCTCCTTGGGTCTTCGCCTTCTTCAGGACACCTTCAGCCCCCCCCCACCTCCTTCCCTCCTTGGCACCTGCAACAATTCTCCCTACACCTCCGCCCGTAGAAACACACAGGCTGACCTGATTTCTCAAGCGGGAATATGCCAGAATTAAGCTGAAATTATTCTACATTGATAATATTGATTATAAACATTTTGTTCCTAAGTTAGGTTTTTGCTATATTTTTCATTAATATTGTATAATTTCATAAGTGAAAATGTGTTAAATTTAGCATAATTATGCTAGATCTGGTCACCCTGGTCACACATTCTTAACACTGACTCTCGAACTACTTTCGTTATTCAGATCAGGGAAACTTGTCTTCTTGCGGTTTATAGGTCGACATCAATTCGGTTAATGGTCTGGCTGGAATATTAGACTCGTTTATAGCCCACTAAAGAAAAATAAAATAAAATAAAATAAATAAATAAATAATATATATATATATGTATATGTATATATATATATATATATATATATATATATATATATATATGTGTGTGTGTGTGTGTGTGTGCGTGTATACATATGTATATTATATATATATATATATATATATATATATATATATATATATACATTTCTGGTCACAATTCCAGACGATTTACTTATCTAAACAGGGTCTCGATCGACTGGAATCGCATTCAGACTGGAGCCTCCAGCCCCACGCCCCCTCGTCACTGACCTGGTGGAGTCATCGGAAATGTGATTGTCTCGTACTCACTTAATTGTGGGGTTCGAATCCTGCACTCTTCCGATTCCTAACAATGACCTTTACCTGCCCCAACAGTCCCAAGAGCGCATAGTAGGGCAAATGTTTCGGCTTCGGCCGCGGCTACTCCTCAGCGCCTCCTGACGTAGTAGGCTCTTCACCTTTCTTCTTTCTTAACCTTTCGTCACCCGGTGAAATAAAAAGGCGACAAAGAGCAACTCTCCTCGCCCCTTCAATGTTCCCGCAAACACATACTGTACATTCCGAATACCGCCCATCTTTACGAATGCCCTTCCTTTGGCTCAGTTTCAATCCCACACACCCCATCCTCCTCATCTCTCCTTCTCCCACACCCTCCCTCACTCTCTTTCTCTCTCACCCTCTCCCTTTCTCTCTCTCCTTCTCCCATTCTCTCTCTCCGTCTCCCTTTCTCTCTCCCTCACCCTCTCTCTCTCTCTCCCTCACCCTTTCTCTCTCTCTCCCTCTCCCTCACCCTTTCCCTCTCCCTTTCTCTCTCCATTTCCCTCTCCCTTTCTCTCTCCCTCACCCTTTCTCTCTCTCCCTCTCCCTTTCACTCCCTCACTTTCTCTCCCTCTCCCGTTATCTTTCTCCCCCTCCCTCTCTCTTTTCCTCCCCCACTTTCTCTCTCTCCCTCTCCCCCTCTCTTTTATACAAACAGGATCACCGTATCCGTCCTTCATTATACTATAGACTCGTTTTCCTTTACGTTTTGACTTTGTTTTTCTTTGTGTCTTATTCTCGTCCTTTCTCTGTCCCTTCACCCTCTCCTTACGTCAAATTTCTCGACTCTTGTTACGATATTCCACAGAGCCATAAACCTCTTCTTTCTTTCCTTCTCTTTCCTTCCGTAACTCTTCTTCCTTTTTCTTCAGATTTTACCTCACTTTCATTATTTTATTTTTGTTCAACTTGTTCATCCATTTCCATCACTTCATTTTCGCCACACTTTACTTCGGTTACTCATCTCACTTGGTTCACTTGATCCCTTCACATATGCCACTTCAGTCACTTTCGTCCCTTTTATTTCTTGCCTTACTTATTTCACTTCAGTCTCATCACTTCTATTATATACTTGGCAACGGGGGGCGGTAGGTCATCTGCTCAAAAACCATCGTTTAATAAGAATAATGAAATCATTCCGAGAACAAGTATCTGCCGTTACATCATACGTGCAAAGTATAATTCCATCAGCCACTCCAACCCGCTTTCTATTTATAAATAAAAAAGATATAAACAGAAAAAAGTATATTATTTCGTATAAATACAAAAAAAGGTTGGAGGCGTGTGGGTCTCGTGTAAAAAAGGTGGGGGGGCGTCATTGAAAAAATCCATCCTGTTCCTCCTCATCCAATTCCTTTTCCGTCACGTCGTTGCAATTCGCCTTTTTTCTTTCTCTCTCATTTACTCGCCTCTTCACCCACCGCTTCTCCATCCACCTATGCGTCCCCCGCAAGTGGAAAGGACTCTTCCACCATCTACTACCAACACCACTCACCACTACCACCATCACCTCTAGCACCACCTCCACCCCCATCACCCCCACCCCCCACCATCTCCACCCACAGCCCCACCACCACCACCCCGACCTCACCCAGTGTGTCCGTCCTCCTTCGGGGGATCAAACGTGAGTCACCTGCCAAAAACCTTTTCGCTGACGACATCAGCTTCCTTCGTCATGCCGACGCCTCCCTCACTCCTTCCAACTCTTTACTGACCTAACTTCCCCTCCCTCATCTCTCCCTCCAACCATTCACTCCACTTCCTTCACCACCACCACTCCCTCCCTCCCTCTTTTCCTACCCTTTTTTCGTCCTCTTATTCTCGCGACGTCCTTACGGACCAGAGTCGCTGAGAATTCTTTTACCACATCTAGGACTCCTGGTCTTGAGTGAGATATTGTCCCTAAGGACAAAAGAGCAATTAATTACTGACAGAATGCCCTACTTTCTCCCTCCATTGCCTCCACTTCCTTCCTCCCTCCACTCCCCTCCCCCAATCACCCAACATCCTCTTCCTGAACGTTACACAACATTGCCTACGATGATTACCTCACCGCTGCAGTCTGGACCCAAACAATACTCTCGCACATGCACACAAACGCAACACAACACAACACATCCTCTTCCTCCTCCTCCTCCTCCTCCTCATCACTCCCTCACCTCACCTCACATCCGCTAAGCCTCCCCTACCATAATGCGCCCCTTCCCTTTCCCTTCATCCCACGGCGTAACCCTGGTGCATGTTCTTCCTTCCTCCCCTCATTTTTTCCCCTCTCTCACTTCTCTCCTTCGAACCTCTACGAAAAAAATCCTCTACCTCCCTCCTTTTTTTCTTTTATTTTTCCTTT
Source organism: Oratosquilla oratoria (assembly GCF_046742065.1). NCBI lineage: Eukaryota > Metazoa > Arthropoda > Malacostraca > Stomatopoda > Squillidae > Oratosquilla > Oratosquilla oratoria. The sequence goes on from NC_134783.1 coordinate 83,400,529, forward strand.
TTCTTTCTTTCTTATCCGTACCTTTGTGAAGCAAAGGGCTCTGTGTCCCCTACACATGTATCCCATGCCCCCCCCCCATCTCGCTTTGCCTTCTATCATTTTTTCCCCTACTTCTCCCACCTGACTACCTTTCACCCAGTCTTCCTCTGTCTGTGTAATTCTGTAACCTTGGTATCTTATCCCTTCTGTTCTCTTTCTTGTAGTTGTAGTTCTGCCTTAATGATCCACTACATATACACTTTTACTCCTCGACATTTCTGAGGAGATACACTACAGATTTTCTTCCGGCAAACGTCTAATGATCTTATGCAAATACCATGGACGTCCCCCAGTCTGAAGGGAGCCTCAGTCTACCCAGACCCCTTCAGACTGGGAAAGTCCTTCAGCTACATGAAATCACTCACCCTTAGCCTGAATAAAATCAACAAAGAACCGCAACCGCGATGGTGGTCACGATTTCTCACATAACCAAATCTGCCACTCATTGTCACCCTTGTGTTCTTACTCGTCCCTATTGTCCTCTTCCTCCACTATGTCCTCTTTTTCATCCTCGCTGTGCTCCACCTCATCCTCGTTATCATTTACCTAACCCTCGCTGTCCCAAGATGAGGGGGAATCATTTTACTAAGGGAAGGTGAACGTCTCCTCCTAGCTGCCTCGACGCTGAGGCGCCGAAACTACGCGGCGCTTATGTTCAAGCCGTGCGCCGCGCCGCCGTGAATCGTCCGTAGGAGGTGTGGTGTGCCGCGCGGCGCCTTGAGAAGGATCGATCCTCCATCACAACTAAAACTCCCAGTCTTTCGAAAATTATCAACATGATACTTTTGAAAATAAAACTCACCATCCAACTCCAGTCAAGTAGGAAGTGAGAATCCCCTGTCAAGGCTAGGTCTATCAGTTGAGGTATGGCACTGGGTTTTTTAGGCCGATGTTGGGTCGCCTCCCCGCCTGGCCAGGGCTGTCGGGAACCAGCGTGACAAAGCGGGTCCCAAGAATCGAACTCACAACCACCTGTTCACGAGTTCGACACTATCTACTGGACTACCGCGCGCCAACATATATTAATTAATTTTCCAGTAAACAGTGAAATTTCTCATAAAATACTACCGCGTTGCCTAGATCAGCTTACTGTCAGGTTATATATCATGATGAAAAAATTGAAAACCACTGAGGTGTTCTCCTGTAGCACACCTTCACTTGAGAAGACTAAATACGCGTTCCGGCTGGATATTAAACTATTTTTAATTACCCGGTAATTCTACTCGTTTAGATCAAATTTGCAGGAAAATGAAACTGTCGGTGTTGAGGCAGCTTTAAGCACTACGACTGTCACGTGCCCAAACCACGTCTGAAATAAGATCACACACAAACTCAGCCATGAGCACGCTGCAAATACTACTCGGCGAATATAACAAATAACAATAATAACAATAACAATAAAACATCAAAATAAAATTAATAATCAAAAACAAATAAATATATAAGAAATAATGATAAAAAACAAATAAAATAAAAGTGCATCCTCCAAAACGTAATACCAAGCAGAGCGAAGAAGAGTAGAGACCTCAGTACCTGCTCTCCTTTGACTAGAGGAGGCCAGCTTCGACCAACCTGGACCACCTACCTGCTCACCAGCTGAACCACCTGGACGAGTGACCACCTGCGGATTCGTCCAACCGCGATTTCTGACTCACCTGCAAGAAGAAGAAACCTCAATAAGACCATCTGTAGTCAACAGAGGAAAACAGTTCAGAACTGTAGATTGGGGGAATATACAGTATGACGTTACGGGAACATATGACGTCACAAAACATGACGTCACGAAATATATGACGTCACTCCTTGAGTGACGGACAACTTGAAGGTCCACCCCTTCCGTACCTGGTGGCACGTTTCCCTACTCATTCTCGCTGATGGCTACGTTACCTTTATGTGGTCAATATTATAGTGGCTTTGGTGACACCCCTAAGGACCAGAACCACGTATTCTTTTATGACTGGAATCCAACCTCCACTCAAAGCAGAATGCTGACATCTTATTTCTAGCATCCCCGCTTAAATCTCTCTTTTTGCACCTCTGCAGTTCAACCTCTTCGGCTCGACAGTTCCCCCCTCCCACCAAGGATAGAAGCACTGGTTATTGCCGAGGAAACGATGGAACACCAGGTTATTACATTCACCTTCGTGACAACCTCCATCAGCGTACATTACATACATACATATACATGTATATTGTCATACATACATATATATACATATAGTCATACATACATATACATATAGTCATACATACATTACATATATATATATATATATATATATATATATATATATATATATGTATGTATGTATTGTTACGCGAAATACGAACTCAATCTGTCGAAGGAATGGTACAGCCTCCAAAGACATTCGGAAAGCCCAGGGAGGTCCAAATATTGTGTTGTGCTCCCAACCAACGAGCATAAAGTGTGCTCCTACCAAATGCTCTGGAACACTCATGGCGACCACAAAGGCGGCTGCCAAAATTATGTTTGCAAAACAAATAGCACGACGCACCCCTGGAGTGTCAAAAGTGGTAGAGTGTGCGCTCGAATGCAAGTGTGCGTCGTGTTTGTTCGTCTTGTATGTGTGTATTATGTATGTGTGTGTATGTGTATGTGTGTGCGTGTGTGTGTGTGTGCGCCGTGTGTGTGATACATCATGGTCTTGGATCGCGTGTTGGACTCGTGATCGACAGCTGTTACTCTCCCGAATGAAAGCTCAGAGCTCATATGTGCCATATATATATAGGTAATTCTGTGACCTTACATACACACACACAACTCTTTGCCCACGAGAGTTGGGATGCTGGCTCGCAGTACAGCGATGCTGATATTATTTCAGCCCTGGGCTGAAAATGAACTCAGACCGCTGGACTGACGGTTGCGAACGGTACCACTACGCAATCGAGTAGTGTGTGTGTGTGTGTGTGTGTGTGTGTGTGTGTGTGTGTGTGTGTGTGTGTATGTGATTCGTCATGGGCTAGGATAACATGTTGGACACGTGATCGTCAGGTATTGCTCCTTCCAGATGAGAGTCGAAGAGCACCTACCGTCCAAGCTAGGTCCTGCGCGCAATACACGCCCATCTCCTTGCTCAAGGAGCGCAGTGCCGACTTGCAGTATTAGAGAAAACTTTTCACGGCGCATTATACCAACGCAATTAAACCCTTTGATGCATAGATGAGGTTTCTTTCCCTGTAATAAAATCATCTGGCGCCGGATAGATAAAACGGAGTCAAGAATTAGATCTCTAAAGCAACGACTGCAACAGCACTATAGGAGAGAGGCCAAACGCAGAGTATGGGATCCAATATATTTGACGTTTCGCCCAGCAGAGCTTCTTCAGAAATAACACAGTGGACAAACATTTGACTGCTTATATAGCCCGAGCTTGCGGGGAGAAACAAACATTAAAAGGGGTGTACACACAATTTGCGCAAATTGCTTGTTATTTGGTTATTAAAATTGCCAATGGTTTATTTATTACAAAAAATCCACTATTCTGATTTATACGTTTCATTGTATGGTTTTCATATTTTATAATCTTGGAATTATTCCAGTTAGCATTGTGGCCTGTATCGAATCTATGTTTAACATGGCATTATTCATATTGTATATTTTCATATCATATTTATAAATATTGTATATTTTCATATATTTATAAATATTGTATATTCATATATTTATAAATATTGTATATTTTCATATCATATTTATAAATATAAATCAGAATAGTGGATTTTTTGTAATAAATAAACCATTGGCAATTTTAATAACCAAATAACAAGCAATTTACGCAAATTGTGTGTGCACCCCTTTTTATGTTTGTTTCTCCGCGCAAGCTCGGGCTATATAAGGAGTAAAATGTTTCTCAACTGTGTTATTTCTGAAGAAGCCCTGCTGGTCGAAACGTCAAATATATTGGATCCCATACTCTGCGTTTGACCTCTCTCGTTTCACACGTATCGACTTTTCGCCGTGCGTCGTCCACGACACGACGTCGTGCTCTCAAATAACCATGAGTGTCTATGGACGCTTTCACACGACACGACCACGGCCACGTGTAAAAGCGTCCATAGACACCCATGGTTATTTGAGAGCACTACGTCGTGTCATGGAAGGTGCACGGCGAGAAGTCGATACGTATGGAACGAGCCTGAAGCAGTAGTTCTCGACCAGTTTACCATACGACCCCACTGGTTTTATGTATTATACCTAATGTTTTGTTGCATATTGATGGTTGAAAACTATGTAAAAGTAAATGATGTACATAAGTAATATCCAAGTAAAAGAAAAAAAATACAAAGCTGGATCAAAGAAAATTAACCAAGAAATTTTATTCTAGTTATATAAATTTTATTGTTTGAGATCCTGGCGACGCCAGGGTTGGGAAAAGGGGGCTCTAAGTGTTACTCGATTAATGTCTAAAGACGCTATCACACTGGGCTATTTTTCCTCCAACTACTGGAGCAGATTTCCAGCCCACAGTTTTCGGGAAGAAATCTGATATGTTGAAGGAGAAGGATTTTCTTCCAGTATATCAAATGACATTCTATGTAAATTGTTGAAAAAACAAAATAGTTTGCCATCGCTATTTTACGGCGGAAAAGCCTCTGGAGGTGGGCGGTACCAAGATCGAGAGAATACAAGGTCTACTCAACAGCTATCCAGTATTTAGGTCGTTTGCGCATTGACGTCACTAGAAGTGCTTGGCCCAAAGACTATATAGGAAAGACGGGAAAGCGCACGGAGAGCCGCATCGTCCACATGCATTTTACTGTGCGGCTCTCTCACTAGATGGCGTTTACGTCAATCACCAGTTTTAACTGCATCGTCTGTTTCTTTATTAAATATGTCAAAGATAAACCACAAGAACATTTTTCCAAAATGAAACCCCCATTTTAACGGTTGCAGAACATGAAATAGGTAAGTCTCCCAGAAACTCTGTGGTGCCTGTACGTTTTCTCTTTTACCTAACATTTTTCACTTACGTTTTCACCATTTTCTCTGTGGGCTCCCCTTCAGATGACGTCACAACATGCGCGCGAGCAGACCTTGTATTCTCTCGATCTTGGGCGGTACCGCCGATGAATCGGAGGTCGGAGGAAAAATAACCCAGTGTGATGTCCTTTTCCACGTCGCAAAAAAGAATAAGCATAAAACTCAAACCTAAAACAAGTTAAATCTATTTGAGATCACTCAATGGACCCGTGGTAATACAGATTCAAAAATCCTGACAACCACAATATTTTTGAAACGTAAAGGGTACCCGATATGTAGCACATGGCAACCTGGGAAACTAACCACATGTAATGCATCAACAAACACAGAATATATGGTAACTGCGCTATCCAGTGAATTCCGTAATAATTCCAGGACCGTACCCCTTGGGGCGGGGGTCAGAGAGGGCAAATGCCCACCCCACCTGGATTTTTTTTTCTCCACGTTTTCTGGTAACTACCCCCCAACAAATTGGCGAGGTAGTAGTTACCAGAACATGTGGAAGTTAAAAAGTTGAAAGTTTCCAGGGGCGGGGTAGTTACCCTCCCTGTCCCACCACCCCAGGGGGGGGTACGGTCCTTATAATTATGATCAACTTCATAACTACCATCCTGCTTCTTCCTAGCCTTTCTCAACCTGGGTTGCTAGCACCCACTAGGGGTGCTGAAATAAAATTAAGGGGAGTGCTGGGAAGTGCTGAATACATGGCATTACTTCATTTCACTTTACTTTATCCTTCTAGTAATTAGATGTTAACCAGAGTTTAGTGGGTGCTAGACTGCCTAGACCTGACTACTACAGGGGTGCCCTTAGGGTCAGAAAAAGTTACTGTTCTAGAATCACATAAATTGTGAACAAAAGAGAGAAAGAGAAAGAGAGAGAGAAGAGAGAGAAGAGAGAAGAGAGAGAATGTGCATCGCATTCCTACTAAGAGATATGGGCCTTGGGCGACAGGGCGCCTCCAACCGCCCCGGGAGCCTCAACCCAGCGGCGCCGTCCTTCTCCTTCACGTCACAAGTGGGCAATTGCATCCCGATGCATGCAACCATGCATGCATGCAGGCAGGCAGACAGGCAGGCAGGCAGGCGACCCTCGTCGCCCAAAACAAGGAAATGGAGTCTAATAGCATCATCCTTCCCCGGCCCCGGGCGACGGGCGACGGGCGACGGGCGACGAGTGACGGGCGGGCGGGCGGTTGGTACGCTTCGGCAACACTGTTGTCGCAACGCATCAACAGAGACTTGCAGCGACAGACGTTACCGATTTTACTTTGGCTAACGAAAGGCATTTTTTCTTGGCCAATCAGAGGACAAATAGATTTAGTCGCCCTCCCTTCCTTTCATAAACTATTAATTCAAACTAATATGAGGTCTGCAAACAAATGTGCACGATGATAACAATATTCTCCTCGCTCAAATAACCGACGTATTATGGAAACAAGACAGACTCGTAGACAAAACTCGCTCCGCGAATGACGCCCCACGACAAGGAGGAAGCAACAACTCCACACTTCGACGACATCAACATCAGGAGGAATAGGAAGAGCAGGAGGGTGAGGAGGAAGAGGAAGAGGAGGACGAGGAGGAGGTTCAACAACGTGCCACCACCACCAGGAAGTGTCTGGTAATTCCTGTCAGCTTTGATGGAAGTCCCTGTTACCTCACCGCTCGTCGTCGTCGTCGTCGTCGTTTGTCTTCAACCCAATTAGTGATTACGTCAGCACCGTTTCGCATATCAGAGCCTCGTTCCGCGATTCTCATCTTTATTTAGTGACTTCGGAAGGACTTTCATTTCCTGTGTCATTTCACTTTCACCTCTTCGAAGCGATGGCGGCTCATCTTTAGTTCTCCGACCTTGTACCACTGCATATCTGGTGTGTGTGTGTGTGTGTGCATGTGTGTGTGTGTGTGTGTGTGCATGTGTGTGTGTGTGTGTGTGTGTGTGTGTGTGTGTGTGTGTGTGTGTGTGTGTGTGTGTGTGTGTGTGTGTGTGTGTGTGTGCATGTGTGATTCACCATGGTCTTGGATCACGTGTTGACTCGTGATCGACAACTATTTCCCTCTCGGAAGAAATTTCAGAGCTTGTATAATGGGTAATGCTGTTACCTTACACAACCAACCAACTCCCCGCCCACGAGAGTTGGAGTAACAACCCACAGCGCAGCGATACTGAAATTATTTCAGCCCTGGGCGGGATTCGAATCCGGACCGCTGTAGTGGCGGCCGCGAACGCTACCATTGCGCCGTCAAGTCGTGTGTGTACGTGTGTGTGTGTGTGTGTGTGTGTGTGTGTGTGTGTGTGTGTGTGTGTGTGTGTGTGTGTGTGTGTGTGTGATTCACCATGGTCTTGGATCACGTGTTGGCTCGTGATCGACAACTATTTCCCTCCCGGAAGAGATTTCAGAGCTCGTATAATGGGTAATGCTGTTACATTTACACGCACACACAACCAACTCCCCGCCCACGAGAGCTGGAGTAACAACCCACAGCGCAGCGATACTGAAATTATTTCAGCCCTGGGCGGGATTCGAATCCGGACCGCTGTAGTGGCGGCCGCGAACGCTACCATTGCGCCGTCAAGTCGTGTGTGTGTGTGTGTGTGTGTGTGTGTGTGTGTGTGTGTGTGTGTGCGCGTGTGTGTGTGTGTTTCATCATGGTCTTTGATCACGTGATGGACTAGTGATCGAGTTAGTGTCCTCCCGATTGAGAGTTGAGGTCATATATTATCCAATCTATGGACAACACTGTAACCTTACATAAACGCGCTCACACACACACACAAACTTATACACACATACACCATTCCCTTGCTTCAGAGGGCAGTACTGAATTGTAGCATCTGTGAAAGCTTGTACATACACACACACGCATATGTGCCTTCACAAACACATCTGCCAACACACACAGAATGTTCCCTTTTATATATAACTTCATGATAATGGTAATGTACGCTACGCAGAACCGGTACATTCTGTCACCAAATAAATGAACAATGAAATCAATAAAATACATAAACAACAAATAAATAAATAAACAAATAAACAAATCCGAGGATTTTGACACCCCCGTAACAGAAGCTGCTATAACTATAACTATAACTATAACTATAGCTAACTCAACTACCGGACTTGTCATGGTTCTTGGTCTTGTTGTTGTTGCACTCCCCCCCCCCCGCCCCTGCCCGCCCCTTTGTCTTCTACCGAGTCGTAACAAGCTTCGAAGACGACGAAAACAAAGACGAAGACGAAAAAGAAGAAGGTTGGACTGGGGTCTACCGGTACTTCTACCCCGTGGACAATCTCGCGAAGGAACTGGAAGAGGGAATCGAAGGAGGAGGTGGAGGAAGAGGAAGAGGATGAAAGGAAGAAGGAGTAGAAGGAAAGGGAGGAGAGGCATCAGGAGGGGGTGCAGGAGGAGGAAGAGGAGGAGAAGTAGGAGGAAATGGAGAAGAAGAAGGAGCAGGAGGAGAAGGAGGCGGAAGGGAGTAGGAGGAGGAGGAAAGGAGTGGGTAAAAAGAGGCAGGTGGAGATGTAAGGAGAGGTACGTGGAGGATGAGGAAGAGAAGGAAGCTGAGAAAGAAGAGCATGAGGAAGAAGGAAGAAGAGGAGGAAGATGAAGTAAGAGGAAGTATGTGGGGGAGGAGGATAAGAAGGAAGATGTGCAGAAGGAAGAGGTGAAGGAAGAGGAGGAAGAGAGGGAGAGGAGAAGGAGGAAGAGAAGGAGGAGGAAGAGAAGGAAGAGGAAGAGGAGGAGGAAGAGGAGGAAGAATAGGATGAGGAGGAAGAGAAGGAGAAGGAAGAGGAGAAGGAGGAGGAGGAAGAGGAAGGAGGAGGAGGAATTGGCGGAAATTTTGCGTGTGATCTCAACTACCACACAAAGCTTCTCACGGGATTTTTGTGGAGGCGGCTCATGGATGAGGGCGGCAGCGGCGCCAAGAAGCGGAAGCAATCCCGCCTGCACAGCGCTGCTTCAGTAACTCCGAGGATCAAAATATACAAACTATCTTCGAACTCCCAGCACAGTGTACCGACTGTCTAAGTTGAATGTTGTCAATATCTGTAGAGGATTTTAGTAACATCCCCCGTGGACCAGTCACGTAGCGTTATTTTATTGTTGGAGACTAATGAGACTAATCCACACACACACACACACATACACACACACAAATGTATATATTACAAAGGAAAACAAATCTATAAAACATATCTAACTGGATTTATTTGTATTTCCTCCGATAACCAGTTTTCGTCTTTGCAGAACGGAAGATTAATAGAAGTTGGATTTATTTATTTCTATTATTATTATTATAATCATCATCACTATTATCACATATATATATATATATATATATATATATATACACATATATATACATATATATATATGTATATATACACATATATATATGTATATATACACATATATATACATACATATTTTGCTGGTAACCACTAAGGAAATCGGAAGAAAACAGTAATTCCCAAGCGCTTTCGTGTAATTCACATCTTCAGGGGAAGAGGAGGAAGATGTGAATTACACGAAAGCGCTTGGGAATTACTGTTTTCTTCCGCTTTCCTTAGTGGTTACCAGCAAAATTTGTGGATCACGTGTTGTTTTTAGTGATCTTTCTGCATACATACACATATGTACAAATATATATATATATATATATATATCATAGATATATGTACACACACATATATATACATACATTTATGTACACATATATACTTTTTCTAAGAAGATATTAGTCTCCAATCATGGAATAATACAGAGTATCTCTGGTCCGACAGGATTGATATCTGTACAACAAACTAGAAAGTTGAAATTCCTTTACATCGAGACGTATCTTACGGCCCTGGTTTCTTTGCGAATCCGGGCACAGATCCGGAGAGGCGGCAGCGCCGAGCCCGGACGCAATTGGTGAGCGAGAGGTCTTGCAGGACTCTGGAGCCAACTCGACTTTAGTTCCCTTCGGGGAGGACCACGGACACCCCCTACTCAAGCATTCGTACAATGGGACAGCCATTGTGCTGCAGGGAAATGACAATATTCAATTGGGCAAATTTGGGTTTAAGAAGGAAATAGGCAAGTACTGGTTTACCAACAGAGTTGTTGACGAATGGGTCAGACTTGGTAACCAGGTAGTGTGCTGAAGCAATTGGTTGTTTTAGGAGTAAGTTAAATTATTTTATGGATTGGGATGAGAGGTGGTAAGGGACATGGAAGTGCCCAGTTAAGGCATGTACCATCCCTCATCCATCCAACATCCAAATCTCTTCCCCTTTTACATTAGCTCCTTGTGGATGAAGGCCCATCCCTGTCTCTTGCCCACTGTTTGGCTCAGGAGCAATGCAGCGAG
>NC_134783.1:83415930-83430930 GCF_046742065.1 Oratosquilla oratoria
AGGAGGAGGAGGAGGAGGATGAGTAGGAGTAGGAGGAAGAAAAGAAGGAGGAAGGGTAAAGGAGTGGACGGGAATGAAGGGACGAGTAGACGGGATGGGAACGGACGGGACGAGAGGTGACGGGAGAGGACATGCCTGTCCACCACGAGGGGAGAGGGAGGGCGAAAGGACACCGGTCGGTCCAAGACGATGGAGGGAGGGAGGGAGGCAGGGAGGGAGGGAAGGAGGCAGACAGCGAGACAGGGAGGGAGCGAATGAGGAAGAGAGCAAGGGAGGGAAGAAGAGAGCAGGGGAGGGAGGGAGAAAAATGATAGTGAGGGAGGGAAGGTAAGAGAGACTGGCGACGTGGAAAGGGTGTCCCAGCAAGCCCCATCACCATTCTTCCCTGCTGACAGAGAAACACATCGGGAAAGACAAAAATGCTTGAAGAAGAAAATAAGGAGAGAAAAAAAATATATATATATATATATATCAAGTGGTCAAGACTAACGAAAGACCTTTTCAACCAAAATGAATTGGAAGAGCAAGAGGAGGAGAGAGTGAAGAACGAGTCGTAGAATAAATAAATATATTAATAGAAAATAAAACAGACGAAAACCCTCCACCCAATTAATAAAATAAATAATGAATAAAAATTAACTGAAGAAATGAAGAAAAATAACGAATAATTATAGTAAAATAAGGGGCCTAAAATGAATCCTATGCGTACTGTCGACACACCCCGTATGTGTATTCAATCATACCTAGCTTTTCTTTCGGGTAACAATAATGCTCATTTGCACATGTATTACCACAAAAAAAACATAATAATAAAAAAATCAAACATAAATAAATAAAAATAAAGTAACTATTACATCTTATCACCTATCTTTCAACCCTTTCATTATTACAATCGCTGTAAAGCGATTTTATTCATCCAGGGGGAAAGGAGGAGGAGGAAGAGGAAGAGGAAGAGGAAGAGAAAGAGGAGAAAGAGGAGGAAGAGGAGGAAGAGGAGGAAGAGGAGGAAGAGGAGGAAAACCCCGAGGACCCCATAAGGTTTAGAGCACCGCCTGTTCTCAAAGATCGGGAGAGGTCGTCCCCAGCGACACGGGAGGAGGCATACACGAACTCTTGGTCCCGAGTGTGGAGCGTACCCAGGGCCCCCTGCAGAGGAAAGAGACCCGGCAAGGCAACGATGGAACAGGTGGGAGGGAGGGAGGGAGGGAGGGACCCGTAGCAGAGTTCATCCACCCGTGCATACTGAAGAGGCCTTGGAAAACATCAAGTGAAAAGAAAATATCTATGTGTACATACGTATAAAGATTTACGTATGTTTGTGTATATTATACATACATATATACGAGCGAGTTGAATATTCTAATACATTGGTAAGATGAACTGTAGCTCCCACTATCGGAGAAAAAAATGTTGTACGAAGATACGTATATTGCGATCACGCTGAAGAGTATCACAGACAATGATCGTAATATTATCTTCGCACAACATTCTTTTCTCCGATAGTGGGATCTAAAGTTCATACATATATACATGTACAGTAATGACATACTCGTACTATGACAAGACCTTTTCCACAACCCACCGAGTCGTCAACAATCCCCTCCTCACTACGGTCGATTTTAACGAGAGGGGCGTAACGATGAGGCAGGTGAAGAGACCGGCGCATACAATACTAAACGAGAAGAACGAGAGGACTGCATCTTCAGAGGGGGAGGGAAGGGGAGAGAAGCACGACCAGACGAAGGAGGGGGAGAAGAGATTCCGGCCGTGATGACAGGCAACAAGCGTAAGGTGGTTCTTGAAGCCTCGATGCCACGTTGTCAAAGCCTCCGGCGGCGCGGCCGTGTTTTGGATCCCCTGCGAGGCGACACGGCCATGGGGAAATCTGACGCCGCGGCCATTCCGAACAAGAACGAAAGGCGAAATCCAAGGAGAGAAATGAAACACACACACACACACACACACAAATACATACATACACACACACACGCAAGTAGTTAAAAATGACATCATTCTGTTACTTAATAATCATTCTCGTATTCTCCAAGGAGATTATTAATTCTCAGAATACTATCCTTCTTAACTCTACTTGCATACAAAAGAATCTGCTCGCTTATTTTTCTTATATATATATATATATATATATATATATATATATATATATATATATATATATATATATTTTGCTGGTAACCACTAAGGAAATCGGAAGAAAACAGTATATCCCAAGCGCTTTCGTGTAATTCACATCTTCAGGGGAAGATATTATATATATATATATATATATATATATATATATATATATATATATATATATATATATATATATGTATGTATAATCAATTCGGAGCCTACTCGTATGTTCAGGATATACCATGCCAAATGAGAATGAGGAGAAATTACGAGGGTTGGCGAAGAAAGGAAATCAAAGGAGGAGGAGGAGGAGGGGGAGGAGGAAGAGGAGGAGGAAGAGGTAGCTTAGGACAGCAAGCGCGTCATGTGATGCAGCTGACATGAGACAATGGAAAGTATGGAAAGGAATGGAGCGGAAGTAACCGAGGTGGTAGAGGCGTCACATGGAAACAGGGAAACAAATAAAAATCCAATTACTCTTTCCGTACCGGGATTCACTTTTCTATTTCATCCTGACTGTCGCCAGATTATTTAATTAATTTGTGATATACCACAGCCAGAGAAAAAATCGACCTAGGCATCACTTCCAAGCACAAGCAACTTCAATTTCACCGACACTTGCCTCATTCGAATCCCACATCCAGACGAGTGCCCTGGCACTCTTGAAGTGGCACTCGAGAACGTGATCGTGATCGCCTTCTGCAGCAGGAGTGTTACCTCCTTCAGCGTGGCATTAGCCACAACGACACCCATAAGAGGGAGGGAGTCAATGTGTGCACATTCACTCACTCCTACTCCTTCCTTTAAGCTTGGAGATGAAACCGTCCCTCATTTCTTTTTCTTTGCTGTCACTACTCCAGGTGGTGGGTTTTGAAGACAGATAGCAGGGAAATGATTCTATCTGATGTCCGTCTGGCAGGACCACCAGTTATAGGTGCGCGCGCGCGTGTGTGTGTGTGTGCGCGCGTGTCACTAGATGCAATTATGTCAGAGTATGAACAAGACTCGTCGTCTTAACGAGGTACAGGTCTGACTGACCAGCGAACACGAAGATCATTATCAACATATACGAGAGTCTATACATACAATAATTTACCCGAATTCTTTTTCTACTACTCTTTTCTTCTCTTCGTCACTCGTTTTCTTCTTCTTGAGGTCAACCAGTGTCTCCTGTACGTACTCGTGGTCTATAGTGCAGTCAACTAATTTTCGTTATACAATAATGCAATCCCCCTCGCAGCAAATTATTGATTTCCAAACAAGACTGAGAAGACATTTTGTTTCTGCTTCCTTCAAACCCGAGGTCATCTCTTGCTTCCTTCGTATCCTCTTATTGTCTTTTTAACTGCGGCTATCATTACATACTAATTGCAGGAAGATGGACATTTTCCACCCACAGCCGTGATGAACCCTTATTATTCTTCGAAGTTAGCAAGTCCCCCCCGACTTTTTTTTTTTTTTTTTTTTTTTTTTTTACAGATCAAGAGAACGGTGAATATGGAGAAGATCTTACGCCAAGAGACGCCGAGTAGCCGAGGCCGATTTAGTCACGTACGCCCTCTGCGTTTCTTGCACTGTTGAGCCCAGTAACAACCACTGCTAACAATCGAAGAGAAGTGCGAGATTCGAATCCACAACTTGCGAATGCGAGACCAGATAGTTTCCGACGACACCAAGAGCACGCTAAAGAAAGCGAGGCCTTCATTAAATTCCAAAACCCGTCACCGAATCTAACTTGGTTCCGGAGTTGTTCATAAGAAATATCCGGTGAGAACATAAGAATAAAGGAGACTGCAAGAGACCATAAGGCCTACACGAGGCAGCTCCATATCCATCACCACCTGTCATCCCCATCCATAAAGTTGTCTAACCGTTTCTGATAACAACCGATGGTTTAAGCGCCCACTACATGCTTACTAAGTCTATTCCATTCGTTGACCATCCTATTAGTAAACCAATTCTTGACTATTTCTTTCTTCAATCTAAATTTGTCAAATTTAAATATATTACTGTGAGTCCTGCCCTGTTGTTTTAATATGATGACCTTGTTTGCGTCACCCTTATTAAAGCCACTTGAGCACCTCTATTAGATCACCCCGCACTCTGCGTCTTTCCAGAGAGTGCAAGTTAAGGTGCCTAAGCCTCTCTTCGTAAGGTAATTTTCTGAGCCCATGTATCATCTTGGTCATTCTCCTCTGTATTGATTCTAGTGAATTTATGTCCATTCTGCAGGGCGGAGACCAAAACTGCACCGCATAGTCAAGGATTGGTCTAACTAACGCTAGACAGAGTTTGATAATTAACTCTGCACTTCTATTGGTAACCGTCCTAACAATGGAACCTGATGCTCTGTTAGCTTTATTCCTGGCGCTAATACACTGTTTCCTGGTTTTAAGGTCCGGACTCACTAAAACTCCCAAGTCTCTCTCGCACTCAATTTTCTTTAAAAGCGTGTTATCTAAGCTGTATCTATTTTCAGGGTTGTGTAGCTCTACGTTTAAAGCGGCCCATGCACGATCAATTATATTGCGCAATTTCATTGTCAATACCCTGAATTGACAATCAAATTGACCGTATATGGGCGATATATCGCCCATACACGGTTTGGGTGACATATCGCCCATGCACGGTCAATTTAATTGTCAATTCAGAGTATTGACAATGAAATTGCGCAATATAATTGATCGTGTATGGGCCGCTTAACACGCTTGACTTTGAGATACTGAAATCCATTTTCCATTTCACAGACCATGTGAACAGTTTGCTAAGATCATCCTGCAGATTCAAGATTAATATAGCAGTACACGCTCTATATCTTCTATGGTAGTAGATTAATCACCAATATATAGTATGCTGATATCAATGTTCGTAACCAGTAAAATGAATTATTGCTGACCTATGATATTTCTAGTTGTTTTTAAATTTTCTCATACACCTATACATGTATGTTTTTAAAAAAGTATGCGAGTTCGTATTACAAATCATATAGGAATTTCACTTGTTAATGTGAAATAACTTTAATGTTAATGCTTTGTCCCCCACCAGAAAAAAAGACATTACTGTACTCCTTCCGTCTATTTTTTTCTCCTCGGTTTTGGATGAACACTCACTATCTCCAATCCTATCACAAGCTCTACTACTATCGTAAAAACTCTTGACTGCCCTTGACAGCTTTCCTCCAATCATATCTGCAAAATATTTCAAAGTGCCTTCCTGCCTACGCTGTCATAAGACTTCAAATCCATTAATCCCCCCCCAAAAAAAAATCCATACCTTTTGTCAAAAATCTGCCTTTACCCAAAAAATTTATCCATGTACCCTCTACCTTTCTTTAATTCATAATGCTCCTCACCAATTACTCCCTCTGTTCCTCTCCTAATCCTTTCAATTAAAACCCTCTCATATGCCTACAGGAGACCTGGCTGACAAATGTCAAATACTCCTAAAGTCCCGAAGAACTTCCATTGAGGCAAACGACACCGGCGACGCGTTCGTCCATCACCAGACATATCGGTCCCTTTCATCATCTTGATCCTCCTCAAACTTTTAACATTAGAGCCAATTAAGCATTTCGACGTTCCTCTAAGTGGGACGAGGACGCAGGAAGACCTTGAGACTCTTCCCAAGGGCGAGACCGAGATAACGAGTTGGAAGTATCCAGTGTTTCTATCCTGGGGGACACTATTGCGCCAAAGAAGAGGCGTCATACAGGTGGTAAAGGAGAGCTTTGAGGAGGGCAGCACACAGGAGTGATAAGTTAAAGAAATCAGAATCCTTTTTCGAAAGGAGATTATTCGACAGTCATAAGAAAATGCTGCTGCGTGACTGGTTTGCAGGGATGTCACTAAGTCCCTAAAATATCGTGTGTGTGTGTGTGTATATATATATATATATATATATATATATATATATATATATATATATAGAGAGAGAGAGAGAGAGAGAGAGAGAGAGAGAGAACGGTGGAGGTGGAGGGAGAGAGGAAGAGAGAGGGTTAAAGGTAATGTGTGTGTGTGTGTGTGTGTGTGTGTGTGTGTGTGTGTGAGAGAGAGAGAGAGAGAGAGAGAGAGAGAGAGAGAGAGAGAGAGAGAGAGGGGGGGGGGACGCAGAGCCTAACGAGACCGGGCGCGTAATGCATGGAGATGAGGCGAGAGTGGGAAACGAGGTCAGAGAGACAAAAGAATAAGGGCGACCGAATACGAGCGCAGATGACGACATAAACAACGGAAGCCATCGCAAGATGGTGATGGGATTCTTCTGGGGAGATTATCCCTCATCAGGGACGTCAGAGATTCTTCTCCCTGATCTTCTACAATCACTCTCCCTTCCACCTAGTGGTGCTCTGTCTCTAGATTGGGACCCAAGATCTCTATCTTTTCGCCATATATGGAGACCTGACCAAAGGCAACAGTTCCTCTTTCTCCTTCCCCATACCAGTCGGAGACATACAAACAGACCCAAGCTAACAGAACACAGGCAACAGTCCAACGTTTTTTTTTCCAGATCTATCGAGGGACCCGCTAGGGACGGTTACAGCATTCATCTTAAAGCAAACTCTCTCAATGAGGCACACAGGAACGAGGTGACAGACACGCAAATAGGATAAAGAGGAAGGAAGGAAGGAGAAAGAGGAAGCATAAAAGAGGGTCGACAGGAAGAAGAGGAAGATATTAGGGGGGGGGTTAAGGAGAGAATAACGAGGGGAATGAAGAGGAAAGGGGGCCGGCAAATAAGAATTAAGGTCACCAGGGGAAGGATGAGAAGGAGAGAGAAAGAGAGGCATTCGGGTCGGATGACCGAAATGGTTGATAGTAGGAAGGAGGAGGAAAAAAAAAGAAAAAAAAAAAAAAGGAGAGGGACTTCACCCGAACTCGAGTTCATGGGCCATGGGCCAAGAATCTCTACCTCAGTCACGGGCGAAGAGTCTCCACCTTAGCCACGGGCCAAGAGTCTCCACCTCAGTTACGCGCGTCTACGCACGAGTTACATAAGTGTTGAAGTGGCACTTCAATGTGTCATGTCTGTGTGTCTTTCAGTCTTCTGAATTTGTTATTCTAGTGTTAACCAGCGCTTCTATTCTTGGGGATAATATTGCACTGAAGATGTGTAGTCACCTCTCCCTACGTTTATTTTCTGGCTACCATCTCCTTGAATACCTTTATTGCCCCCACCTCTTCGACGTGATGTTGTCCCCAAGGATAGAACCGCTGGTTATAGTCAATATTTTTATTCTTTTACAAATTCAGCAGTTACTATGGCTGGCACCAGGTGATTTCATTCGGTTGAAGAAACCCACCGCAACACAGCAAAAGAGGTTTAAACTTGATGCATACAATTACGAAATAAACACAAAACCCTGTTCTTTTTTAACCCAAAACATCCACAAATAAACAGCAGCAACAAACACGCGCAAAGGCACAGTCTGATCAGTCTACCCTGCAAAGTCTCATTACCAGCCCCTTTATGCAAACTTGCGACCCTGGCGCTCAACCTTCAGTGGCGCCAAGGTCAGTGAGCCTCATTAATTAAACACAAGTGCCACTTGGAGGGCCACAGGCAGTGCCACAAGGAGAACTCTTTTTACCTTGATGTCAGGAACTCAAGGAGTGACCTTGCTTAAGTTCCCTAAACTCGCACCACGTTCAACCCACTGACCTAGTCTTTCCCGAGTGCCATGCAGTCTCGCTCACCTACAAGGCCATTCTAGGCCAATGTTCCTCAACCTTTCAAGCTTTGTGGAATCATTATATTGACTCGTACCTCCAGCGAACTCCTTGATGCGGGACTAGATAGGATACAGTCATTTTAACATGTGTAAAAAAATAACAAAAAGTTTTCTTTTCACAGGAATTAGGGTTTATCATCAGGGAAAAACTAGAAGAAAACAATGTGCATCCCAATTAAGACACACTGTGTAATCATGAATGATAAAAAACTGAGCCATGACAGGATTGACTGTAATATGTTGAATTCCCCCATCCTGCGGACTCCTTGGTTGGATTCAGCGGCCACCTACTGGGCCCCCTATTAAGAAACATTGTTCTAGGGATTAAACAGGGTCATCATTGATCGAGCTGCCATGATACCCATTCCCCCCTTAACCTCCCCATAAGATGAATAAAGTCGCCTGGAATCAGCTATAGCAAAACTAGCAAGGACAGACTTGGGACAAAACAAAGTAAATAAATAAATGAAAAATAAATAAAAAAAAATAGATGAATAATAAAAAAAGGTGATCGACCAAGATTAATCTTTCGTCCCCCCAAAAACAATCAAATAAATAAATAAACAAATAAATAGATCAATAAAAAGGTGATCGACCAAGACTTGTTGGCCCCAGCAGCAGCTCCACGTCCGAATGACCTATCACGTGACCCAGTCTGACCCAGCAATTATCACAAGAGTTGACTCCTCGAGGACTACGACAACGTCGCTCGATGGGTACTTGAGACCACGCGAGTAATTACTCAAGCCATCAGGTGCTTCTTGAGAGAGAGAGAGAGAGAGAGAGAGAGAGAGAGAGAGAGAGAGAGAGAGAGAGAGAGAGAGAGAGAGAGAGAGAGAGAGAGAGAGAGAGAGAGAGAGAGAGAGAGAGAGAGAGAGCGAGCGACACTCAAGAGTCCACCAACTATGTAAGTACCGATTCAACCTCAAGTTCCGTTCTGACGTCACCGCCCGAGGACGACTCCCCGCGGTCTTTCGAGTGGTCCTCAAGAGGGCTTAAGGACGAGGATGCCTCGTGCTCGGAACGAGGAAGAGGTAAAAATAGTTTCGTCTCAAATTGGCTCTTAAGGTCATCCCATGCAGGTCCGTCCGGAGGAGGAGCTACAGGTGACTGGCTTTCCACGAGGATCCCCCAGCACTCCGGGCAAAGGTGACATTGGTTACGGCTAACCGCCTCCTACCGTGACACTCTCACTTTCACTACTTCCTCTTTTAATATTGTGGATTTGGGTGCGCTTAAACCATTAATGATTACCATGGCTTCATTCCTATCACCATCACCACGTACGAGGTGCTGACCGCATCATTTCTATCTATATATCTATATACGAAAAGCTTTTTCCCCCTTATAAGGGAGGTAGCCAATTCAAAGGCACATACCTACTCCCACCCACTCCACTCCCCTCCACCACCCTCTCCCCCATTCTCATTTTAGCTCCTCATGGATGACGGGTCATCCCTGTATTCCCCCCCCCCAGCTCTGGGTCAGAAGCAATGCAAAAGGGCAGAATAACTTCTAAGTATCAATATACAAATCAGCAGTGAAATCCCCACGGACCAGAGTCACGCAGGATTCTTTGATGACTGGAGTTTTCTCTATATGAAAAAACACTTTGAACTTCTCTCCCTCCGTCTTGCTACCATCTTGAAACCATTCCTTTTGCCTCCAATTCTTCGACACGACTGTCCCTATGGATAAAAGCGCTAGTTATTGACCCTCCCACCAATAAAACACGATGAATAAAGAATAAAATAAAATCACCCACAATAATACCCTTTGCCCCGGACAAAATACACCTACTAGGTGCTATTGTCCTTCTACTAAGAGCATTTCATAACCGGGGCTGTTGAACTCGATTTAAGTGGATGCTGGGAGGTGATGCATACCCTACACATGACAATACTTCCCTTCACTTTCTTTTACCCTTCTAGTTACCAGATATTAAGGGGTGCTACTCTGCCTAGACCTGACTACAGGGGTAATAGACCATCTAGACCTGACTACAGGAGAGGACTTGCACTAATGGATTTAAATTGGACAATTTTTTATTTAAGAAGGAAATTGGCGAGAACTGGTTTAACAATAGAGTGGTCAACGAATGGAATATACTTAATAATCATGTAGTGAGCGCTGAAACTATCGGTTGTTTTTTGGAAAATGTTAGACAACTTTATGGATGGGGATGACAGGTGGTA
Source organism: Oratosquilla oratoria (assembly GCF_046742065.1). Lineage (NCBI taxonomy): Eukaryota > Metazoa > Arthropoda > Malacostraca > Stomatopoda > Squillidae > Oratosquilla > Oratosquilla oratoria. The sequence continues at coordinate 83,425,984 of NC_134783.1, forward strand.
AAAGAATGGAACTGCTTAGTGTAGGTTTTATGGTCTCTTGCAGTCTGCTTCATTCTTATTTTCTTAAAATGGTTAAGAAACGCGGAGAGTCTTCATTATCCTCGCACTGTCAACAATACTACACATTACGGTTTACTGGGGAATATTACTGGTCGTGTTGGGACCATTCTATCTAGTGGCTTATGTAAACGTTTATATCTGATTACCCCCACGCGATTTTATTCGGGTGTGGAGGGGGAGAGAGAGAGAGAGAGAGAGAGAGAGAGAGAGAGAGAGAGAGAGAGAGAGAGAGAGAGAGAGAGAGACCCAAACCTACTCGACCTCTGAAATACACACGCGATTAAGTCACTATCACTTGTCACGTGCTAGCGCAGGTTCGAGTCCTTGGCTGTACCACGTTTCAATTTCTGAAAGTATGCCTCTTCGAGTTTCTCGATGTTGATGGCTTAGAATTAAAGTGAATTGTGGTTAATATATATATATATATATATATGTATATATATATGTATATACATATATATACATATATATACATACATATATATATGTATATACATATATATACATACACATATATATATATATATATCTATATATTTATATATATATATATATATATATATATATATACCACGTCCACATCGCATGACCTGAAGACTTACCCAGCAAAAATAGTGCATTAGATTCTTGGAAAGAGCAATAGTCACAATCCATTAAACTTTTATCGTTCACGGTTTTCCTCATAACACTTCCACCAGATTCTTTGTGCAAGCGAATGCAGCCACCACGGACATCACAACCAACCTCACAACCATCACCACCACTAATATTACAAAAACCCGATTACAGTGGATTACAATACCCAATCATAGTGACAGAAATAGTTTTTGTCCATAACGAGATCGAATACAGAAAACTAATAAAACAAAAAACAAAACAGAACACACACACGAACATACATACATAAACACACACACACACATACACTTGCTAATGTAACGATCTGTGCTCGTTCCCCGCCCAGAAAAGAATCACAGCTCTGCAAACCGGTACTACAGATCTGTTGGGCAGGGAGTTGCTTGTGTGTGTGCATATGTGTATGTGTGTGTGTGTGCATATGTGTATGTGTGTGTGTGTGTGCGAGCATGTGTGTGTGCGTGTGTGCATATGTGTATGTGTGTGTGAATGTGTGTGTGTGTGTGTGTGTGTGTGTGTGTGTGTGTGTGTGTGTGTGTGTGTGTGTGTGTGTGTGTGTGTGTGTGTGTGTGTATGTGAGATAGCTGCTGGCCGTTGATGCAGAATCCAACACGTGATACATGACCATTGTGAATCACACACACACGCGCGCACACATACATAAACACACACACACACGCACACACACGCATTAAACCACCGGTATCAGAGCATTTAATTCGTGTGTTTATCCCGGCGCACCTTGGTTTAAAGCTCCGAGCCGCCGCGCCATTAAAATAAAAGCCAATACTGGCAAAATCTCCGCCGATCGCCTCTCCCGCACTATCGCCCTCATCATCATTGCCGCTGCCGGCCGCCATCGCCACCCACCTAACGACTCCTTGCACCGAAACCACTATCGTAATCATATCTACGACCGCCGTTACCTCCCTTCCTCCAATGGCCGCTCTCTCAATATTCTTCTTTCTCTCTCTGTTTCTCTCTCTCTCTCTCTCTCTCTCATCAATCTTTTTTCGTTTTACCTTTGATTCTTCCTCAACCTTTTCGTCTTGGCCCAGCCCCCACCACCTCCTCCTCCTCCTCCTTCTCTTCTTCATGATCTCCCTTCTCTTCCTCGTTTACTCGATTTTTCTCCTCTTGCCCATCCATAAGATCTCTCTCCTACTCCATCCAAGTTTTCTATCCTCCTCCTCCTCCACCAGATCCTTTTTTTCTTGTCTTCATGACATCCCTCCTCTCTCTCTACTTGATTCTTTTCTTTTTCCTTCTCCATAAGACTCTTCTCTCCTACTCCACACCATTCTTTTCTTCTCCCCCTTCCTTCTCCAACAGATCATTTTCTCCTCCCTCCTCCTCTTCCTCCTCCTCAGTCGCGTGTTGCACACGTGTTCTCCTCTTCACCAAGGAGGACCGGGAGTCGAAGTGATCCACTCTTCGTTCAGATCTTTCAAACCCATTTCCGCGCCGGGTGGTGCCACTTCTCCTTTGGCCCCGGCTGCCGCTACTCGATTTCATTCCTCTTGATAACGTTGCCTCGTTAGCGAAGGGTCATCGGCTGTTATACTTACGCAACACGTCTGCCATATTTGCCTTTGAGTGGGCACCTAGCAGAGGATAGAAGTTAACATAACACACACACACATACACACACACGCGCGCACACACACACACATAGAGAGCGAGAGAGAGAGAGAGAGAGTGGGGGATGGGTAGGGAGGAAAAGAGAAAGAAGAGGGTTAGAACAGACAGATGGCGTACTTTAGGGAAATCCTCGCGTGTCTATCACCTGTGGAACATAATTTTACGGTCTAAACAAGCTCGCGTCCTACTGAAGCAATTACGGTAAGCATGTCTCTCTCTTTTACACACACACACACACACACACAACGCGACTAAATGGAACGGTGTAAGGGGATTAGGAACCCACTCTTTTCCTATATCATTATATTTACTTTTCATACGTAGAGACAAAGCAAGAGTATTTTTTGAATCAGCGACCCTACTATAAGAGAAGCTTTGTGTACATGCTGTGAAGTTTCGATCAAAATTCTTGAGCGATTATAATATTCTCATTGTGACATTACCAGTATTTTTGTACATATGCGTTGTTTTTTTCTATACAGGAAAATACCTTGTGCTGTGAAACAAATACTGTACAACGATACATACCAAAAAATAAGCACAGAAGTAAAAAAAATATTTTCCAAGAACTTTGACTACGCTTGCGCAGGACTTAGTGGATGTTTGACATAAAAGGAAATTCCTTCGTTTGTCCTTCCTGTCAGACATGAGTCACGCCTCGCAACGAAAAGGTCTTCAATTGAGGCTTGTTCATCGCGCGCTCCTCCTGCGGTCTGACAGTACCAAAGGCCTTCTGCAATCACAAGTCACCCATGCGTTGGCTTGACAACCTCGAGTTTCTTGTCCCTTTAGAACCCACGACTTTCGAATCAAATCCACAAGTTTAGACTTAATGGTCCTCTACAAAACCAGTCTACTCAATGGGGGGCGACACAACCTTCGTATCCTGTCGCGTGTTTTTCTTTTTCTGGCTGTTCAGTTCGTCTTCGCGGCACCTCCCCCCTCCCCATAACCTTCCCTTTGGCAGGGAAGGAGTCAAGTCTTACTTCGGATGGTTCCTGAAGTTTTCAGCGTCTTTTCGAGCGACAAGGGGCCTTTCCAGTTGTCCCATTTGAGTTCCCTCCCGTGCCCATAGCCTTCAGCTGAGGCTACCTTTCTAACGGATTTTCTAATAACAAGGGCCGTTCAATGTACTGTATCTCCAGGTTTCCTACCAAGACCGCGACCTTCCCAGCACCCACTGGCTTCTTATCCATGTACCTATTTTAATGTTTTTTCTTGATGACTCATCATGGGCGAACTCACACATACCGAGCGAAAAAAAGAGTGATTTGGGACGATTCGTGTATCTCCAGGATTCTTGGAGTACCCATGACCTTTTTGAGTGAGAGGGGCCGTTCTTTGTATCTCCAAGTTCCCTGCCGATCCTAAAAACCTCACATTTACGACCTTCCCCAATGACGACGCCTATCCTGTGCGTCCTCCGCAGCCTTCCTTCCTGTGAGACACGAGGCAGAACTCTCCGACTGATTCACCGAAAGAGCCCATAACTGTCCTAAGCTCTTACTCACAGAACCTTTACCACACCAAAAGTTGCCGATAACTGTCGAGATCCTAACTTCCAAGACTTTTTTTTAATCAATTACTGATCCAGTCCAGTTAGACATAGAAAACCTTCACCGGTGACACGGGCTTCTGTTGTGACCGCCGAGAGGAACATTGTGTGGTCTTGGGGCGCCAGAAGCACCACGCTCGCTACCTCTGTCGCAGCACGGAGAACGAACGGAAGCTCGATATGGCTCGCTTGACACCAGGGCCCTTTGGCTCGGAGGAAGAGAGTTCCCGTTAGAGCCACGCCCTACTCGAGGGCTTCACATTTCACTGATTACCAAAAGTGGAGCCGAGGGCGGTGGCGCTGCACCTGCACAAGGAAGGGTGCAAGGCAGGATGCAACCAGTCGTATTCTTAAAGGGAATTCCATCTCCCCAAAACCAAACGTTGACACGATACAGTATTTGCCTTTACCAAAGATTGGCCATAAGTTCTCGGCCGTCACTTCGTCCGGGTTAGAATCTCGTCCAGGGCTGAAATACTTTTAGTATCGCTGCGAGTCGTTACTCCAACTCTCGTGGGCAGGGAGTTGAGGGTGTGTGTGCGTGTAAGGTCACAGCATTACCCATAGATCGGTCATATATGAGCTCTAAGCTCTCTTCCGGGAGGGAAATAGTTGTCGACCACGAGTCTAACACGTGATCCAAGACCATGGTGAATCACACACACACAAACGAATCCTAGAATAAAGTAAATTTTAAGAAAGTAGAAGGAAAAGGTTTGGTCTTGAGGGGAAACAAGAGAAATGAAACCACACAGAGACAAAGATACGAGAAGCTACATCGACTTGTTGTGAGGAAGCTAATGAAAGAAATGCAGGGCAAAGAATATTACGACCAAAAAAAAAAAAAAAAAAAAAAAAAAAAAATTTGAAACAAATGAATAAAAACATAAGTAAATATAAGAAGGGCAAGCAAGGAAAGATGGCTGAAAAGAGTAATTAAATAACCAGAAAAGGAAACGAGGTGGGTACAATAGGATGGAAAACGCACATTATTGCAGAGTACTTCTGTAGCGTCACATCCACGTCACGGGATATGACGTCACTTTGTTCCAAGG
>NC_134783.1:83435930-83438430 GCF_046742065.1 Oratosquilla oratoria
TGTTTATGTCACCCCTTTCCTTTCTTTCTTCCAGTGATGGTAGACCCACCGACTCTATCGCTATTCCTTCAAGTCCTTGTCCATTCATATTACCATTATTTCCTTCCTCTACCCCTCATATATACATCCATTCTTTTCCATACAGATGTACATACATACTGTACATACACACACAATTATATATATACACATTCCTTGATCATTCCTTTTTTTACACCCGCCAACTCACTCTCATTCCCTCCTCCCCTGTACTCCCTCTACTTTTTTCCTCCCTCCTCTCATACACTCTCTCACCACGCACCGTGTGTGTGCGTTTGTGCGTGTGTACATGCGTGCTTCACTTCGTAAGTCTACTCCCGAACAGGCAGGCAGGCAGGCAGGGAAAATGCCCTGGGCAGCGTTTCCTAACCTTTTCCGACCCTAAGGGCACCCCTGCAGTAGTCAGGTCTAAGCAGTCTAGCACTTCATAACATTTGATTGCTAGAAGGATAAAGGAAAGTGAAGTGAAGTACTGTCACGTGTTCAGCATTTTCCAGCAGCTCCCTAAAATGGATTTCAGCACCCTAAGATAAGGAACGTTGGCCTAGGGGGAATGAAGTTTCCCACTCCCCCCCCCCCCCGGTCCCCTTCTTCTCCTTTGTGAGCGGCCACCATATCTCCTCGCTTGCAACACTCCATCTCCTCAAGAGGCTCCCGCAGCCCCTCCTATGTAATTGCGAGTCCAGTTTCTACTTAAAGCCCATTTGTCCCTCTCTTGCACCATCTGTTCAACGCGGTGTAGTGTGGGCGTGCGCGCATGCGCGGTGCCATTACGACCTAAATGTATGTTTTCCTTGGTGCGATTATCGTTTAACGATGATCGTTCATGGTTCAATGATGATCGCCATACGATTGTCTACAGCACTAATATTTTGTTTTAAAATGGGACTGTTTTGCTTCGAGCTGCACAGTACGGGACTCATCATTTTAACCGGACCTACAACCGACGCGTTTAACTAAATTAATATGATGCCAAGAGAGAGGTAGGAGGAGGATGTGCGTCACCCGCCATTAATGGCTGTGGTTGGCTAATAATCGCACCGAGGATAATGTATCTTCAGCGAGCCCTACACGATCAATATTATTGCGCAATATTCCATATTGTACAAGACCACTGGGCCGACACCTTCTTTCATTTGGGTTGCGACTATGGGGTTCCAGAAATAACTATCTCCAGCTCCAACCGTCACGAATCATCAGCCTACACCGTCAATAATAATGTTCAATACGGAATATTGCGCAATAATACTAATCGTGTAGGCCCCGCTTTAAACCGATTCATCTTTGCGTGGTGACCACAGGAACCGTCTATGCCGATGATTATCCCTTCTATACAACAGTATGTTCCTTTCCGGCTTTGTTTGGTTTATCGCCGCCAGGGTATTTCATTCATTCCCGTGGCAACCCTACCCCTCCTTTAGTGACAAAGCAGTTAAGGATCAAATTCTCTTCAAAAATACCGCCAAACCACTAACATCCCCACTAATAGCCAAATCCTACAAAAACGCTGGCGAGGACAACAGAAACCCCCCCATTGGTTTCCACTAACAACCATGTCAACCACAGGGGTCGTGCAGGTCCGGTCGTCAGAGTGTTCTGCTCGCATTCCGTGGTGCCTAGGCTCGAACCTAGACCAGGCTGAGATCATTCTCCCTAAAGAGAAAAGATCCAAACAGGCGACTCCTAAAAGGAAGACAATAACCGTGCAAACGCCGCTTTCACAGGGACGACAGGAACTCCGGTGTCGCAAAGGAGACCACTAAAAAGAAATATGGACTGAAACGAAACTGCAAAGAGGAACCCAGGACAGCGAGGAACACCGGACCACAGCAACACACACAACACGGAGCAACACGGCCTCCAAAGCCCAGCGGCATCCACCCGACACGCGTCGCACCACTCACTCCTCTCGCCAACTCTAACTTCGTCCTCCTCTTCCTCTTCTTCCTCCTCCCACCACCTCCTACCTCCAGATCGTGCGCCTGTGCACGCAGGTAATAGTGTGGACAGCCCAACCAACCTGGCCCATGAGTTATAGAAATATGTAAATACATATATTTTGTTGCTGACGCCTTTAGAATAGGAAATGAACGCAATGATGTAACAAGACAGCACATGGCACGTTCAAATGTCTCTGAAAACCTGTCGTTCTAAGTAAACTAGGGAACTTAGTGACATCCCTATGGACCAGAGTCACTTGATTGGAAAATAAGATCCACACACGCGCACACACACACGCATTATCACCTGTTTTCTGCTACTCCTCGTTGGAACTCGAGGCGACTTCCAGTCACCACCACCACCATACACCTTCCTTTCCCACATGCTCGTTCCTCTTCTCTTTCTCCACTCTATCTTCCTCTCCTCTTCCTCTTAGGTGGATGTTGTGAACGACTGGTGCGCCCTTCCCGCCGCCCCCTGACATGAGTCATTGTAGGGGAGACGATGGTGCTTTCATGGG
>NC_134783.1:83443430-83478430 GCF_046742065.1 Oratosquilla oratoria
AAAACTTATGTTGGCATCCCGCGTTCTGCTTCTGGCTTACTGTCACCGTTCACTATTTCGGTATTTTCAACTTTCTCTTCTGACGTCCCTTAAACCACACCATCACCTTACCTCCTCTTCCACAACCATCACTACCTCCTCATCACTCTTACCATTACCACCACCACCACTATCACAACATTTTCCATACAACCAACATCACCACCATCTCAACTTCTCCGTACCCTCTCCCCCCAACCGCATTCCACATTTACTCTCCCTCACTCTCCTTCCCCCTCCCCCTCCCCTGCCCTAACCCCTCTCTCCCTTTTACTTTGGTTATTCTCCTCTCTTCCATTCTCTTTAATTAAACTGACGTGCACCCTTCTCGTCCAATCCCCTCTTCCCTCCTCCTCCTCCTTCAATTGATATCAGTCTTCTCCTCCCCAGCTCGTCAACAACTATCGCTTGATACACCCTAGAGAGGTCGTCACCCTTCTCCCCCTCTCCTTCCCCCCACCCTTCTTCTCCCTCGTCTCCTGCCCCTCTCCTTCTTCTCCTTCACATCCTACACCATATAACCACCTCCTCACTACCTTACACCATCTCTCCGGCCCCATTTCCCTCTCCTCACACTTTCCCCCTCCCCATTCTCTACCATCTCCCCCGTCCCTTCAAAAGCCCCTATAACATTGCATAAGGTCAAATCGCAAACCACATACCCCTACCAGTCCTCCCACATTTCCTACGCCCCCTTCCCCCCCTCCCTCCCCCTGGGGGCTTCTGACAATCACATTCCTTCCCCCGCGCCTTTCCCGACGACCTTCAGAACGACCTTTCCCTTCAGTTAAAACGGACGACGACTTTTGTCTTTCGACGGGCCTGTCGCCACGTGATTCTATTCAGCAAAGGGAGACACCCCCCCCCCCCGCAGACACTCAAGATCAGTGGTCGCCAACTGTAGCTCGCGTTGGTTCAGCGTTCTTAACATTTTTATCATTTCAACTTGTGTTACCTGTGCGCATTTTTCTTTTCGCCCGCCACTGTACTTACAACGATGGAAGTGGCTCATTCTTTACAAAAGTTTGGAGACCAATCCTTAAGAAGATCACGCCAATCCGTTGCTACAATCGTGTCTCCCGTCACAAAATTTCATTCAGCGTAAGCTGAGCCATGGTAACCCACGCAGCTTCAGGATGCGGCGCCACTCGGCGGAGGAGAATAATAATTCTGTTCTTTGCCAGAAAATGTAGCTGCGCAACACAACAACTGCAAAGCTCCGAAAGAGCAGCTAAATATAATAAATAATAAGTTATTTTGTACGACTAGATAGTTAACATTAAAAACGTGAATTAATTATTTTGTACAACCCAACAACCAAGTAACTTCACCTAAGAGCAGTGAAATCTAATATAGAACAAACCAATCGGTTTTTTTTTAACATCTGGCCAGAGTAATCAATCACTCTCGTCAAGGGGGCGTACTCCTTCCCCATCAAAACGAGAAGCGGATGTTGGGCGAGTATATATATATATATATATATATATATATATATATATATATATATATACATATATATATACATATATATATATATATATATATATATATATATATATATATATATATATATATATAAACACGTCACAGGTTGAAAAGGTTGATCGAGAGAAGTTACAAATCCCTCCCCTACCCGGTAGTCCTTTCTCCAGTCTATTTTATTCATCGCCGAAGCGCCCCTCAGTGGGGTAATTGTCACAGTATCTCCAACCCATTCCATATCGGGTTACTTCAACTTTAATTATCGCTGCCGCCACGCGGTTTTTTATATTTTATAACAGCATAATCATAGAGGAGATTGCAAGATCATAAGGCTTACACTAGGCATTTCCATGTCCCTTACCACATGTCATCCCTGTCCATAAAGTTATCTCATCTCCTCTTAAAACAACCACTTGTTCCAGCGCTCACTACATGGTTACTAAGTCTATTCCATTTGTTAATTATTCTGTCGGTAAACCAGTTCTTGCCTATTTCCTTCCGAAACCATTTTTTGTTCAAGATAACTCTCCCACAGTCTTAGGAGGAGGAGGAGGAGGAGAGGGGGTCTTACGAATCTCTTTCCTTCCCTCCAACCGCCCCCCCCTCTCTCTCTCTCTCTCTTTCTCCCTCTCTCAATGTCTTCGGGTCAGTACCCTCCCAAAGACGTTCACACGGGCAAGCCGGACGCCCAGCAAAGTGCCCCGAGGCTCCTCCTCCTCCTCCTCCTCCTCCTCCTCCTTCCTTCTTACCACCGGAACCAAGGCAGTTCCTGGAGGTACCGACTCCTCATTCTATGCAGTTGATACTCTAGTAAACATTAGGTGACATCCCTACGGGCCAGAGTCACCCGACACTTTTTATGTTGGAAGACTAATTTCCACTCAAATAGTCGAATCGCTCTGAACTGCTGTCTCTCCGTTCTGCTATTCTCCTTAATTCAAATATTTCCTTTACCACCTCTATGAATCCACCTCTTCGGTGATATATTGCCCTCAAGGATATAAGCGCCGGTTATTGCTGAAAGAAAATTCCTTTGGCACTAAGACATTTGCTTATCCAAAGTTTATGTTTTATTTAATCTTAAGCGGGACCTACACGATCAATATTATTGCGCAATATTCCGTTATTGTAGAATATTATTGACGGTGTAGGGATGACATTAAAGAATGACAATATATTGGAGACAAATGTACTAGCCAAATCCGTATACCTTTTCAAGACCATCTCTACACCGTCAATAATATTCTACAATACGGGATATTGCGCAATAATATTGATCGTGTAGGGCCCAATCTACTGCATATGGTATCACAAACCTTGCATTTTTCTATATCCCATTTAGCTTGTAAGATTCATTATTTTGTCCTGACATTTCATACTTTTTTTTTTTTAATTTCCCTTGTAATACCGCCGATCTAAATCCTCACACAAGAACTTCTTGATCGAGGCACAACCAGGGACTGAAGGGGTTGGAATACAGTAGCACGTGTTTACCAAGACCTGCCGTGTGCCTGCCATATTCCCACCGCAACCTGACAAAATCCTTGACTTGCCATCACGAGCCATGAGCCTGTCTTGGCCTGCCACGACGCTGCTCCGGCCTGCCACGATCTTGCCACGGCCTCCGACGACAATCTTGGCTCTTCACCCCCCCCCCGAGTCTCTAATCAGCTCAGCCTTCAAACACATCAGTACGTATACTCACTTAAAAAAGAGATATAAACAAATAAAACATGAAATAATAAAATGAAATAAAAATAAACGCAGAAAGACGATCTCAAAATCTTGTCGCAGTCACCCTTGCTGCCGATGTCGGGCTATTCAAATCATCTCCGAGAAAAGACGGACACATGATGAGCTCTCAGCACCACGACTTCGGATTATTTTTACTTCGGCTGAATAAAATTCAGCAAATGGCTGCCAAAATGAGACAAAGATTACAAAAAGTAAATAAAATATAATTATTATTATTATCATCGTTATCATCTACTTTGTTGATCTATTTCATTGTTTATTTTTCATCTTGAAAAAAAACTAACAAAATTCTTCTTGATTTCAAAAAGGTCGCTTTCAGGAGTCATCTATCCTTCTCCTCCTCTCCTCCTCCTTCCACTTCCTCCTCTCCTTCTTCCACCCTCTCCTCACCTTCACCCTCCACCTCCTCCTCTTTTCTTCCCCTGCCTCCTCACCGACGACGGAACAAATTTGGCCGGAATTGCCGCCGCCAAATTTCATTTGTGGGCCAATTTCATATTCGCTCCATTCCCGTAGAAGCTTCAGGACGAAACTTCTTCGCTCCAAACTCAACTTTTTAACAACTGGAAGATAATAATAGTAATAAAGATCACGATAATATTAATAAGCATGATCTATCTATGGAATAGACTTAGTAATCATGTAGCAAGCGCTGGAACAATTGGTTGCTTTAAGAGAAGATGAGATAACTTTATGGATAGGGATGGTAGGTGGTAAGGGACATGAAACTCCCTTGTGTAGGCCTTATGGTCTCTTGCAATCTCCTCCATTCTTATGTTCTCATACCAAAGGCTTCTTCCCCATTATATGGGAGGTAGTCAGCCAAGGCACACTCCCATCCATCCATCCTACTCCCTTTTGTTTTCATCTTAGCCTCTCGTGGACGAAGGGGGGTCATCTCGGACATCCCTGACTCCCGCCCACTGCCCGTTACGTTAGAAGCAATGCAGCAAGGCACAGCATGTGCACAGCAGGACCTTCGTTAACATGGCGACCCTCTATCCTGATGATCCAACAAATGAACAAGTATTAATAATAATAATAATAATAATAATTACATTAAAACCAAACAAGTAAACAAAATATAAAATGTTTATCACACTACAACACACACACACACACACTCCAGTCCCCATCCACGTGCACGCCTTTCTTCCTCCTTTGTCCTGGTCGTCTCCACGTCCTCTTGCAAGAGGCTGTTCCATTTTTGTCCCCAGAATTGCCTTGGACCAGTCTCTACCTCCTGACCCTTGCCCGTGACCCCCCACCCACCCACCACCACCCCGATCGTGCATTCTTTCCCTACACAATCTCCACATACTCAATGGCACTGTCTCTCTCTCACCTCTCTCTTTCTTACCCTTTCTTTTTTTCATGAAAATCTTATACTTCCCTTATTCTCCTTCTCCTGTCCCTCTTTCGGTGGGAAAACCTTTCGCTTTTTCCTCTCTCTTTTCATTTTCTTCAATCTCTCTTTTTCACTAATTCTCTTATTACCCTTCCCTTCCCTCCCCTCTCTCTCTCTCCCCTTGACGCTTCGTTTTCGGCCTCTCCATTTCTTCCTCTTTCCATCTCTCCTGCCCCCCCTCTCTCTTTAGTTTCGTTTTTGTTTCTTTTTTCTTTTTTTACATTTTTCTTTCCTCTCTCACTATTTTGCTTGTTTCAAATTTTCAAGCAGTTCCTCTTTTTGTTTCTTCTATGTGTGTGTATATGTGTGTACATATTATTTTCTTTTTTTCCTCCTCCTCCTTTACCCCCCTCCTCATTCTCCGGCCTCGTTTCTGTTCGTCCTCGTTCGTTCTCCTCCTCCATCTCTTATTACTCTTCCTCTTCTTCCTCCTGAGGCAAATCCCAACGGTGGGAAAGAATGCTGATCACTATTATCTTCAACTATCTCCCCGCTCCGCCACCGCCTTCCTACCTACTGTAGCCCCCCATCCATCACTCCCTGTCTTCGGTACAATTTTTTCCCTAAGAACAGAAGCGTTCAATATTGCTGACAAAATAGTACTCCTTCTCTCCTCTTCCTCCTCTTCTTCCTTTTCCTTTGACCACTCCTTTTCTTCTTCTTCCTCCGCCTATTCCTCCTCCTCTTCTTCCTCTACCTACTCATCTTCTTCCTCTGCCTACTCCTTATTTTTTCTTCTTCTACCTACTCCTCTTCTTATTTCTATTCTTCCTTATTCTCCTCTCCCTCCTCCTCTCTGGGAAACTCGGACTAGCCCAAGTGATCCAGGGCACAAGATGAGCTAAACACGTATCAAAGGGGAACTCCCCCCTTCCCCACCAAAGGGTGGGGGGGGGGGGGTGGAGAGCAAAAGACAAACAAGTACACACGGTTGGCGACATCCACTGCAACAAACAAAAGCAAAGTCCACTGGTGTACCGCGGACGATACACACGCGAAGTAACCCTGCTAACCTAATGGGAAAGCCAGATAGTCGGCAACCTTACCCACCCCTCCCTCCACCCCCTACCCCTTCCTCCAACCACTCTTCAACCCTACACCAACACACACACACACGCACAAAACCTACTCGTAAATCCACTTGGGTCACTCACTGTACGATATAAACACATACGTAAACATGAGATGCATACATTAGCGCATGAAACGCACGCACATACGAAGGTAATATAATAATGTACGAAATGACGCAAGGAACCTCATGACCCTCCCCCCAAAAAAGCACAACAAAACTTCATCTGGGCCTAATCACGGCCCTCATAGCACTACATACCAATTAAATTCACTTTTGTTGACAAGAGGCACAGTACTGCGCCAGAACGACGAACGTACTGTAGATGTCGTGTTGGTCCACTATAGCACGTCATGACGTCATGTCGTCAGTATTCCATCCGACCCTCCCGACCTTGGCATCCATCACCTTTAAGTTTCTTTTTTCGTCCATTAGTGATCAAATTCGTTTCTAATATCATTATTATCATTACCAGCATTCTCAGCATCATTACCATCTTTCTTATTACTATATTTTATTTATTCATCATTATCTATCGCAAGGGCAACATCACAACCAATCTGATGATATACGAGTTCCCGCCATCTTGTCGTTATGACTCTTTTCAGGTCTGGTTTCCTTAACGACTATCCTGCTCAAGTTCTGCAATTTTCCAAGTCCATCCTAATGGCCGTTCTTTACGTCTTCACCATCCACGTCTCCTTTCTTCCCTTTTTCTTATCATTATCATTTCGATAAAGCATTTATAATGGCCTTAGTTCCAACCTCTTTCGATAATGACCTACGTTAGGCGTCAGAAAAATCTTCAAAGAATCAAACATAACATGTAAGCAAAGATTTTGACCATTATACAAAACTCAAGTATATGATACAAAATTCCAATTCTTTGACAGTCTATTCAAGAAAATTACCTAACTGTAAGCTAAATACTACATAGGAAGATATATCACGCACTAAAAAAAATCGTATTGACGTTGCCAGAGCTGTAGCGTGGATCAAAACTTGTGCTCAGAAGGAACCCCCAACCTCCCCCCTCCTCCCCCCACCATCGGTCTGTCTGCGTCATTCACATTTTGCACGACAAAAGCCAGGGGAAGTCCTACATGCCAGACGCCGGTAGCACCTTGCCTCGCCAAACACAGGCACAGTCAGGCAGGCACAGGCAGACTGTCACATGGTTCTTGTCCGGCCGATGTGTGGCAGACAAGCCCCCCACATGCGCTTCTACGCGCCCACATGTGCTTCTACGCGGTATTTCGGCGTATAGCATCGCAACCTCAGAAGTGAGAGGAACCAAGAGAGAGACTGTGTAGAAGTAGTTGGCCTTCGGCCTTATAGGTAGTATATGTAGAATAAGTCTTTAGTACGCCTGTATTTCATGTATTTGTATCCTCATAGAAACACACTTCAGGCCTACGCCCGGCAACCCTGTGCCAGCCAGAGGCGCGCTACTTTTCGGTACTCACAAAGAGTACTTAAGGGGTGCCGGGGTCAGGTCGCGCCCAGTTCATTTCTTGTACTTGTAACCAGCACTTGTACCCTCGGCCGAGCGCGCGGTCACACTTGTGGTTTAGGGCGGGGCTCTGAGCCCCGGCCCGCCGACCCAGCCTCGGTCGACTCTCAAGCTAACCAGAATAAAGCAACGAAACTCACCCGAGTCTCCTTCACTCCCTCGGCACCTAAGCACAAGTGACATTCCCGTAATGTTACAGATGCACGGGCCCAGAGCCAGTGGAAAAGTGGGGGCGAGTGAGGATATGAGAGAGAGAGAGGAGAGAGAGAGAGAGAGAGAGGAGAGAGGAGAGAGAGAGAGAGAGAGAGAGAGAGAGAGAGAGAGAGAGAGAGAGAGAGAGAGAGCGCTATGGGCGAAAGAGTGGGTGTGAGTGACAGCGAAGGTGTGGGTGAGAGTAAAAGTGAGTGAGGGTGAGGGCGAGGGCGAGAGTGACGACAAGAGTGAGTAATGGAGAGCGAGGGCAAAGTGAGTGATGGAAATGGTGAGAGATAGATTGACACAGACAGAGAGAGAGATAGGAAGAGGGAAGGGCAGTCTAGGGAAGGAAAATGAAAGGGGGAGAGAGAGGGAGAGGGAGGGAGGGAGAGGGAGAGAGGGAGGGAGGGACGAAGGGAGAGAGGGGGAGTGAGGGAAAGCGAGAGGGCGGGAGGAAGAGGGGAAGGAGAGAGAGAGGGAGGGAGTTAGGGTTCTTTTCCTTCTCGACCCCCACCCCCCACATTCCTCTTCCCCATGAGTGAGGCTCTTAATATCTCCCCCCCCCATTCTCTGCTTACCCATTCCAGCCCCATTCTGTATTTGTTGACATACAGACCCGTCCCCATAGCCGCCACGCCGTCTTTGCTACTGTCGCAGGTCCCATTATCTTGTGGCATCCATCTCTCTTTAGCAATGGGGGAGAATAAGGAGGAGAAGCTGAAAGGATAAGAAAACAGAGGAAGGGGCAAAGAAAATGGGAGAGATGAAATGAGATGGAATGGAAAGGGAAGGGAAAGGGAGTGAAGGGAATAGAAGGGATGGAATGGAATGGGGAGGAAGAGGAGGAGAGGAGAGGTGAAGAGTGAAAGGGCAAAGAATGAAGAGGAGGGAAGGGAACAACAGGAGGGGAATGGAGAAGGAAGGGGAAAGGGAAGAAGAGAATAAATTGGGAGAAAAGATGGAAAGAAGTGGAGAGGAGTGGAAGGGGATTATGGGAAGGGAGTGAGGAAGTGGAGGCGACAAAACGACATACAAGAAACATACTGTACAATCGATGTTATCAAAACAGGATACAGTAATATGATCATATAAAACTTAATAACAGAAGGTGCGATTGTACTAGGAAACTACATCGGCGCGTGGCCAGTACGAGGAGCAAGGAAGAAACGAGCCAATCACAGCCTATCCATGTGCAAAGAGGCGGGGCTTGTGAGTGACGTCAAGTCGCCTTGTCTTTAGATAAAATCCTACAAACTCTGAGAGCGACATGACAGCATCACGGCGACATTTTCAGTAAATGTGGACAGACTTTGTATACTTAAGAATTTGGAATCTATGTGGATAAGACGGGTAGCAAGGCAAGGGGGGCAAGAGAAAAAATGGGAACTGAAATCCCCACACTCAAAAAAAAAAAAGATACAACAAAATCGTATTTACTTAGAAATAACAAAAATCAACGCCGATGTTAGGTTAGTCCATGGTATTGCAAGACAGGTTAGGATTTTTGAAAATACCACAATACCGACGGCGATACTGTAGTCTCAATTTATCGAGACTACAAGAGAGAATGCACTCCCCGTAGTCATGAGGACTCGAACCCAAGTACAACATGATACAAGCCGAGATTAGAATGAGCCAGAAACGAGCTCTTAGCTCTCATCCGGGAGTGCAACAACTAGCTATCAGTCAAGAGCCTAACACGTGATCCAAGCCCACGGTGAATCACATACTAATGCAAATGCATTCACCGATTTAACACTCACGTAAAGACCCATTTACACACAAAACTATTTTTTAACTAATAGGGGCAGCGAACAGGGGACACAGTAATAGCAGTAAACAACAATAATGGTGGTGATTAAAACTTTACCGAAGCCATCCATGCCATTAAAACCAGGCCTATTCTTCAGCGATAACAACCTACAGTATCGATAAAGCGAATGATATTAAACCCGATACCGAGGCTATAACGGCGCCATGAGCTCCTCCCTCCCTTATGACGTCATAATACTCGTCTTCCCGAGACTGGCGCCGGAAGAGTCAAATCACGTTGTAATTGTGGCACTGAATATTCCTTGTGTATTGTAAACACGTACTTTTAATATTGTTTACTTATTATTGTATATTTGTATATTCAATGTATTATTGTGCGAACCAAGTGTTCGTATTAAGCGCGTGGCTGTGATTTTCCCGCCAAGTCTGAGCTTGGTGGCGTGGCTTGGCGTCAGAGGCAGTCTTGGTTCTGCCTCCTCAGCGAGCGCACGCTTGTATATGCAGTGCTTTATAATTATTAATCTATTAATATTCAGTGCTTCATTGGCCACCACTATACAACGTGACTAGGGTGACCCGAACATCCATACACATTTATCAAGGGCTTTACCAAGGGTGATGCAAGCAAGGTTATCATATTAAGACAAAAGGATTCCTATTAATAGATTAAAATTACACAAATTTGGGTTCAAGAAGGAAATGGGCAAGAGCTGGTTTACTCACAGAGTGCTTAACGAATGGAACATGACATGTTGTCAGCGCTGAAACAATTGGCTGTTTTAAGAGAAGATTTGATGAATTTATGGATTGAGATGACAGGTGGTAAGGGGCATGGAACTGCCTAGTGTAGGACTTATGGTGTCTTGTAGTTTCCTCCATTCTTATGTTCTTGTACTGAATAAAAATGGTCATGCGACAGTCGCACTGGTAAGGAAGATGTTTAACTTATCTCGATTAAAACCTTCCTATTGTATCAGAGAGATTCGGTCACTAACACCAATTTTACAGTTTCATAAGCGATTTTTTTTAAATTATTGATATTACTTATGAACGCCGACAAACCGACCGTAGGCACTATCGACGTTTAGTATCTAACACTGATCTAGTACAGGTATCTAAGAACGACGAGATGATACGATGGCACGGGATAAGAGATCTGCAACAGGTCAGGTAAGGTCTCGCGGGAACAAGAGCGGTGCCACTAGAGGTCGCGTTACAAGAGAGGACGGCGCCAGACACCTGCCCTGCGCCTCCTCCCCCCCCCAAAAAAAAAATCGTGTAACTTCCAGAACGGAAAATAAAATTAAATAAAATCGGAAAGGACCAAAAGAAAAATAAATGAATATACAAATGTATATATAAAAAGGCACAATCCCATTGATCAAGCAGTAATTCCTGTTTTTATTATATATATATATATATATATATATATATATATATATAATATATATATATATATATATATATATATATATATATATATATATTTAATCCAGGGTTGCCACGGTAAAGGCCCAGTCACACCAAGCTTACGACCTGTTTCCGACCCCCTGCGGCCTTCCTGATTTGTGCTGTTCCTCTTTGTATAAAAAGAATTCAAGACAATGATGCAATTGGAATGAGTCTCCCCCGTCATTAAGATGAATATGAAGTACCCTGGCGGTCACCACGAGAGGAACAAAGGTGCCACCGTCTGTCGAAGGTGGTCGGAAACAGGTCGTAAGCTTGGTGTGACTGGGGCTTAATATTCTTTGCGAACTTTGGAACGAACGAGCACTAACAATCGTCCTTTGAGACAATAGTGACCCAACAGGGACCCAACAGGGACTTCTCAAATATTCATCTCCGTGTGGCACCCAATGGCACACCCTCAACCCATTACGTACCGGGTAACACCATTTTCTTTCCCATTCAATTCCGTGGCACCCCATTTGTTAGCAAAGAGTCCCCTTGGACGAAGGGCGCGAGATTGTCCACAAGGATAGAAGCGCTGGTTAAGTACAGTCCATAATAACTAGCTACTAGACGATGGCATCCCAGACAAAAGTTTACTTTTTGAGAAACAAAATCTTGCGGCGACATTTTGAACAAATTATTTGAAGTTAGACCTCGCCGCCACAGGGGAGACCTGGCGTACGGGGTGGCTCTGTTCCTTATGTAGTAAATTTGGCGCCAGGCGATTTTATTCTTCTCTGTGAGACTAGTGAAGGAACGGAAGTACATCGACAGAACTTATGTCGCAAAACAAATGACATGAAGTAAAATAAAAATAAAACATAGTAAAAGTAAAACATTTACTTCCGTGCATACGTACACATGTTTGCGGTTGTATGAGCAAGATTGCTGCTTCCCGTCTTCCAACACTCTACAAGTCTAAACCCCTATCGGAATACCAATGCATGTCACAGAGCAGCAACGAGTAAGTCTCCCCCCCATCCCCACCCGGGGTCTCCCCTCCCCCACGCCCCAAATGTACAAGCAGAAATTACCCCGTGAGCACCTAGTCAGCCATCCCTCCCCCCTCCCCGAGCATGAATACGTAGCGACGCTCGCAGACCTGTGCCGGCTGCGATCCAGGTAGGCATCCCGAAACAAGGAGACGGGAACCACGGGAGGCGGGTCGGGTCTCAACTGAGGCGGCCACACGAGGCAGCACGGGAGGCGGTGGGGGGAGAAGGAGGAAGAGGATGAGAAGGAAGAGGAAGGAGAAGAGTAGGAGGAGGAGGAGGAATAAGATGAGGAGGAAGCGGAAGAAGAGTAGGAGGAGGAAAAGGTAGAGGAGGAGGAGGAAGAGGAGAACGAGGAGCAGGAGGAGAATGAGGAGCAAGAGGAGGAGGAAGAGGAGGAGGAGCAGGAGGAAGAGGAGCAGGAGGAGAATGAGGACCAAGAGGAGGAGAAGGAAGAGGAGAACGAGGACCAAGAGATGGAGGCAGAGGAGGAAAAGGACTAAGAGGGGGAGGAAGAGGAGGAGGAGGAGGACTAAGAAGGGGACGTGGACGAGGAAGACGACTAAGAGGGGGAGGAGGGGGAGTTGGAGGACGAGGAGGAAGAGGAAAAGGAGGAGGACGAGGACGAAGAGGAGGAAGAAGAGGAAGAGGAGGAAACAGCAAGGGAGAGATGAGGAAGAGGGAGCAGTAATAGGGGGGGGGAGATGATGATGATGATGATGAGGAGGAGGAGGAGGAGGAAGGACTTGGTGTTGTTGCCATTCACGATTGCGCCAAAGGATTCTCCTCGGTCCAGAACCGGCCACGTCGCGTCGCGTCGTCGTGTCTGGGGAGTTGGCACACATTCCCAAGCATTCGTAACCAGTCTTACTCCTCTCTTCTCCCTCATCTTTCCCAACTATTTCACTTCTCCTCCCTTTTCTCCCTCGCCACATTTCTCTCAATCACCCCGCTCCCCTCCCTTCCTCACTACCCTCTCTTTACTCTTCTCCCTCTCCTTTCTCCGCCATTGTCTTCTCGTCTCACTCTCACTCACTTTTCCCGTCTTTCCTTATCTTCCCACCTCTACTTTCCTCCTCTCTCTTTTCCTCCCCTTTCTCCCATCCCTCTTCTTCCCACTGCCGCTCTCTCCTTCTCTCTCCCTCTCTCTACTTCCCTCTTCCCTCCCTCCTTCTCTCTCCCTTTCTTCCCCCTCTCTCCTTCTCTCTCCCTCTCTCACCCTCCCTGTTACCCAACCTGAAAATGCCCATCCACTCCAGTTGAGCATTCGTACATCTGATCGCGGGTTACGGAGATTCCAAATGGCGGAAGAGCCCAAAAAATATGGCCGCGTAAGGGACAGGCAATTAACAAGCAATTAATGACGGAGATATCAAAACCAAGAAGATTAAACCAATCTCCCTCAGATAAAAATCTAATCTGCCCTAAAGCTGACTCGACCAGATGTATCCATTTCTGGAAACACACTTCACCCAGGAGGATGAGTTGTCACCCCCCAATGTGAAAGCGTCCATCTTCGAAAAGCTCACTGCAAGACTACCGAACTATCCCTCGGGGAACGATACTTAGTGGACACGTACGCCCCAGGGCAGCGGTTCTTAACCCTGGGTGGTACCGACCCAATGTTGGGGCGTCAGGCCATTTGAATGGGTCGTCAAGGATTTAATATTCCCATCGAAAATATTATTATAAGTAATAATAATGTATTAGAATACCTACATCGTTAACGTCTGAGGACAATATTATGGAGACACAGACAATTTAATTGAGGAGAAATCTTCTCAACATCTACAATTAGTCTGAAATTTAAGTAAAACAAAATGTTTAACGAAGGTATGGGTCGCCATGGTCGATCTGGACAGGATTTTGGGTCGACCCGTTACAAGGTTAAGAACCACCGCCCTTAGGCCTAAAATCGTGTGTGTGTGTGTGAGAGAGAGATTGTGTGTGTGAGAGAGAGAGAGAGAGAGAGAGAGAGAGAGAGAGAGAGAGAGAGAGAGAGACAGAGAGATTTCCCCCAGAAACGACGGGGCTGATCCTCATGTATTTTTCTTTTCTGGATACAAGTCACACAATTTCATTTATGTCAAAGTCCTCCATGTTCTACGTCCATATTCGTCATTTCAATATTTCACCCTTGGCACTGGATGCCTGTCACCCGACAACAGTGTACAAGAGCCCGTGTGTCAGGATTTCGAGACTTCGGCAACGCAACGCAACCAACCGACCGGCAGTTGCATCCCAACCATACAATCGATTTGGACTGGGCGTTTATTTCTATTTATTTAATTATTCATCAATTTACTAATTTTCTTTTTTTTAAGGAGGCGCTCATCTTTCGGCTGCCGCCAGCTGATTACATTCATCTCCGCGGTGCCCCGACTTCCCCCCACCCACCCCCCACCCAAGTAGCTAAGGAATCCTGGCCCCATCATCTCGACCAGCCCCTTTCGTAGCAGCTGGCACTTTTCCTGGCAATTCATGGCTGCCAACAGGCGATTTTATTGGACACCATGGCAACCCCCACACCTCGGGGGGGAAAAGGGGGTTGGGGACGAAAACAAGAAGTATTTTCGACAAACAGGGCTCGTCCAGAGGGGAAACGGCACAGAAAACACGGGCCACCACGCTGACAAGGAAGGAAGGGAGAGAGAGAAAGAGAGAGAGAGAGAGAGAGAGAGAGAGAGAGAGAGAGAGAGAGAGAGAGAGACAGACACAGACAGAGAGAGAGACACAGTCAAACAGAGAGTGACAGAGAGACCGAGTGAGACAAAGACAGTCAGACAGTCAGGCAGACAGACAGTGAAACAGAGACACAGTCAAACAGAGACCGAGTGAGATAGACAGATAAAGACAGTCAGATAGACAGTGAGACAGTGAGAGAGAGAGAGAAAGCAGAAAGACAGAGAAAGAGACAGACAGACAGATAGAAGCAGTCAGACAGAGAGACATAGAGAGAAACAGAAACAAAGACAGACAGACAGACAGAGAGAGACAGAGGGAGGATGTGTGGACAAAGTATGTATTCCACACAAATGCGGGCAAATTACACCATATATATGGAAACAAACTGCATGCATACACTTATATCCCTGCATTCTGAAATATATACATAAATGCAAAATAATGTGCAAGCGCACACATAAATGGACACACACACACACACACACACACACACACACACACACACACACAAAGGAGACTAAAGAGAAGGATGTGGAAAGAAAAGGAAGACAGAAGAAATCGAGAAGGATAGAGGAGAGAAAGGAGGAAGAGAAAATGGAATAGGATAAAAGAGAAAGAATGAAAAGGAAGGGGAGGAGGGATACGAGGAGGATGAGAAGGAAGAGGAGGAGAAAGAAAAAGAAAAGTGAGAAAAGTAGTAGGAAAAGGACGGGGAGGAAGAGGAGGAGGTGGGTGGTGGTGGAGGAGAGGGAGGAGGAGCAAGAGGAGAAAGGAGAGAGAAAGTGAGAGAAGTAGGAGTGGAAGAAGGGCGGGGAGGAAGAGGAGGAGGAAGAGGAAGATGAGGAGGAAGAGGAGGAGAAAGGAGGAAGGACGTGGGTGAGGATAAAAAAGAAGAAAAAAAGAACAGTAAGAGAAAGAAAATAAAAACAAAGAGAAAGTGGAGGGTGGAAATAAAAATGGGTAGTCGGGAGGGAAAAATGCAGAAGGGTTTGGCGGGAAACAGCAGCTGCACCGCGTTTCAAATGGCCATCCAGTTAAATATAAAAGTATTTGCCTCCATCCCTCCCTCCCCCCTCCTTCCCTCTTTCTCTCACTTACTACCTTGTTCCCTCCATCCTCCTCTCCTTCGTTCCCTCACATGCTCCCTCCCTCCCTCACTTCCTCTCTCCCTCCCTCACTTCCTCAATCTGTCCATCCTCCTCTACCTCCCTTCCTCCTTCACTCACTCCCTCGCTCCCTAACTCCGTTCATCCTCCTCTCCCTCGTTCCCTCACTCACTCGTCTCCTCGTCCCCTCATTTCCTCCATCCTCCTCTCCTTCACTTCCTTCCTCTATCGCTTTCCCCCTCTCTCTCTCTCCCTCTCTCTCTTTCTCTCTCTCATCTCCCTCTAACCCCTTCGCTCCCTAGCGCTCCAAATTACTCTAATATTTCCCTGGTGCTTGACCGTCCGTGACACGAGTACACGCACACAAATTACTGAACTATCCATAAACATATTGGGTGGGCAGCGACAATTATCTCCGAGCTCGTAATCTTCACAACATATTTAACTTTGAAAAGCCCCGTGCGAGCCTTTAATAGTCTACTCTGAGTGTCGCCAAATTATTCTATACCAGCGAGTTGAAGATGTCACGAAAAACAAAACAAAAACAAAACAAAAAACTATATATATATATATATATATATATATATTTTGCAGTAATTCACAAGGCACACGTGAAAATAATATGCAGAAAAAACCACTGGGAAATAAGAAGCTTAGTCCAAACGTTTTCGTCTATTTAAGACATTATCAAGGCATTATCAAGGAATCGTATTCCTTGATAATGTCTTAAATAGACGAAAACGTTCGGACTAAGCTTCTTATTTCCCAGTGGTTTTTTCTGCATATATATATATATATATATATATATATATATATATATATATATTCATATAGTATTTGCTAATGTCTACTTCGATACCGTGGAAGGAACCCGACTGTTTTGGCCTACTATCACTTGATTTAACTTTTCCATCAGTTCATTCAAAATGCGACACATTGAACAGTCTGTGTTGTCACATTGCAACAGAACACAACACGAGGGAAGAAATCGAACATAAACACTCACACACACACATACACACACACACACACACACACTCACACACCATCAACAGCTACAGTCACAACAATTCTGAAGAGACACAGGAAGAAAGCCTGGGTGTGAACCAAAACACAGTCACCACCATACTCACCTAAGCATACATTCACTTTATTCAATACACCCGATCTATCTTTATTGACCCCTTCCGTTCCAATTGATTCTTTGCCCTCTCATCTCAACCAGCTGCCGCTAAACGATTTCATTCATTTCGGTGGCAAACCCCCCACCCCCACCCTGGTAGCGAAGGGGTTCAAGAATAAAAAGGTAAAATATAAAACATTCCCTGGATAGCACTGCACCTTGATTCTTGGGAGGAGGGGGATAGGGGGAGACAGCGAGGGAGATGAGGGAGATAAGTGAGAGGGGGAGAGGGGGGTGAGGAAGGAGAGGGGAAGAATGAAAGAGTGAAAGAGGGGAAGAAGGGAAGTGTAGTTACATCATTCTTGACCGTCTACACAAATAAGTTAGCTGGTATTTTACAGTATATACACTCATCCATACGCACACAAAAACACAAACACCACACACACATATATATAGACATACATAATAGCGTATACAACAAAATTAACTTAATCTCCACAAAAGCTGGCTAGTCGTGGGTGGGTAGAGTAGAGCACATTCAAGACGACATGCATTGTCAAGTCTATTTACCTCCTCCGTTGCAGGAGGCATGGAACACTACCTATCTCCCCCAGGCAGGCAGGCACCTACGATCTAGTGCACTGCACGTGCGCACTCGTACACACGCGCGAGCTCGCACACACACACGCACACACAGACTGACATATAGACAGATAAACACAAACACAGACAGATACACAAATACACACACACACAAACACACACACACACACACAAACACACACACTCATATACGACTCGACAGTGCAATGGTATCGCTCTCCGCCGCGAATTCAGCCATCTGAATTAAAGTCCCGCCCAGGGCTGAAAATTTAAGCACTGCGAGACGACACTCCAACTCTGGTGGGCAAGGAGTTAGGGGTGTATGATCGGGCCATATACGAGCTGTGAGGTCTCATCCGGATGGGTAATAACTGTCGATCACGAGTCGGACATGTGATCCAAGACAACGGCGAAACACATAGACACACACATACATACGTAGGCACATATACACGCACGCATACACTAGTCAACGAGGCAGCCGATTTAAGACCCAGACTTGCCCCCTCTGAGCGGCGGAATGCAGAGGGGGGGGGGGTTACCATTTAACTCTTCAGTCCCGCGGCGTCACGCGCCGTTCCGCTTTCCGTCGAGACAAACCGCCACGACGATTCTGTTCAGCATGAAACAAAATCGCCACGTGTTAGTTAACACTTGTGACAAACTCACTCCGACGTCATTCCCCGTGAAACAAAACCGTGAATTGTTCTTGGGTACAAAATCTTGGGTGTGCCGCAGTAACTCACGAATTAAAAATAAGAGGGTATCCCGGGCTATGGCACACACAGATTCAGACTGCCACTTCAAGCAATCTTGTAGGTCGTGGGGTGGTCACCCTGTCTTTGTGTGGCTCCACACAAGCCTTCTGGCACCTGGCACCCTGGCTTGTTAGACACAAGAACTATTGGTGCCACTGGGACTTTCGTATACACCTTTTCTAAAACTAGAAAATAAAGACGAGTAAAATATACATCTACGAAATCAAAAGGAACACCAACCGTTCCACTTTTACTGAAAAAAGAAAGACATATATATATATATATATATATATATATATATATATATATATATATATATATAATATATATATATATATATATATATATATATATATACACCAACGTGTTACAGGAGTTCCCGTGTCCAACTGTACACAAACTCGAGAACACGTTATGTTTTATGCAAAGGATGCTTAATCACGACAAGCTTAACTTGGCTACTGAGCGGGTGGAATCGATCTGGGCATGACCCCATTCGTTAACAATGGGATGCCAAAGGGGCGAATGAAATAGTCTGACGATGGAATAAAGGTTAAAGTGATGACAACCGGTAGGTAAGGAGCGTTCAGTTCCCGAGCCAACAACACACCTGTGTGCATGAATTCATGACCATCATCCTGGATCTTGTCCAACTTCTGCAGCCATTACGATGGCGTTATTCCCGAATTATGCTCTTCTGGTTGGTCTCCGAGTGGACACACGAAGGGCTAAATCACCTAAAAATGTAAATCAAGACGAGTAATAGCCCAAAACTCAGGAAATCAAAGATTAAAGCGTAAATGTCGATCAACCCCTCCATCTCCGTGGTGACCTCCACCCCCCCGCCCCCCGTGTCGCCGCGAAGAGGTAAGGTGCCAAATACCGTAGCCAGTGGCACTTATCATTGTATTTGTCCCCTTCGGAATTGAAGGGGGTCACACGCGCCTCCAATGCCCTTCAGTACATCATAGCAAATACCCGACGCTTCTCTTCAGCGGAAGGTCACTCCTAGGACTGTCTCGATTTTTCATCCTCTCTTTCAATTCATCGGTCCCACGACCTGGAGGAAGAAGAGGAAGAAGAAGAAGAAGACTAGGAGGAGGAGGAGGAGGAAGAGGAAAAAGACGAAGA
Organism: Oratosquilla oratoria; assembly: GCF_046742065.1. Classification (NCBI taxonomy): domain Eukaryota; kingdom Metazoa; phylum Arthropoda; class Malacostraca; order Stomatopoda; family Squillidae; genus Oratosquilla; species Oratosquilla oratoria. Next base: position 83,462,524 of record NC_134783.1, read on the forward strand.
AGAGGAAAAAAAGGAAGAGGAGACAAAAGACGAAGAAGAAGGTTAACCACGACATAATTATCGCATGACGTTACCGAACAGAAGGGGATTAATTCCTCACGCGATTCAGAAACACTAAACTTGTTGTCGAAAGCCTGAAGGAAGTTAAAGTGGCAAGAAGCTGTTTAATGACATGCAGACGTGCACGCTAGGCGGACAGAATACCCCCCCCCCGCTTTCCCCCCCAACCCCCTCCCTCCCTCCCACGTGACACGCCAAGGACAGATTTGGATCTTTCGACAAACCATAATCCCCCATGTGGAATTCATGCCGGTTTAAGCACCACCAATAGGCTTGAATGCGGTTTAAGCCAGTCAGCACCAAAGGGACATAATATCTGGAATTTGGAGCATTTTATTCTAAATGGCTCCACATGACTTTAAGTAGCTGAAAGGAACCTTAGCCCTGTGAAGATTTCATTAATTATATTTGGACTTGGTTATCCTGATTAACCCTTTTTCAGGAAAAAGAAATATATAAAGTATGTATAAAATAATATAAAAAGATACATATATATATAATATATATATATATATATACATATATATATACATATATATATATATATATATACACATATATATACACACACACATACATATATATATATATATATATATATATATATATATATATATATACAGTATATAAAAATAAATAAGCGTTTAAGATACTTGGTTCCTGCTTCCTTCTTCCGAAGCCATTGGTATGACGATTTCTTTCTTTTTTTTTCACGACCGTGCGTCGGACCATACGAGGATATTGATCAGAACGTATTGTCATTAAGAACGAACTACACTTCACAAACCAAAGAATTATGAGCCATTTGATGATGATGATTTGCTAAATCACACTTCTGTAGGACAAAGCCTCATGATCAATCAAGTCTCCTTTTGTGTTCATTGTTCTTAACTTCTTGAAGGCATATATTCTGATTTTCGTTGCGTCAGTATTTTGTGTGGCAAGCCTTACACACACGCACTATTCGCTGTAAAGTGTATCTTTATATAGCTTAGAAAAGCCGTGTACCCAACAGTCTTAAAAAATAATAATAAACAATAAAATAATAATAAATAATAATAACAATAATGATGATAACAATAATAATAATAATTTTTTTAATAAAATAATACTAATAGTACTAACAATAATAATAATAATTATAATAATATAATAATAATAATAATAATAATAACAATAATGATAATTATAACTAATAATAATAATAATATAATAATGATGATAACAATAATAATAATAATTTTTTTTAATAAAATAATACTAATAGTACTAACAATAATAATAATAATTATAACAATATAATAATAATAATAATAATAATAATAATAATGATAACAATAATGATAATTATAACTAATAATAATAATAATAATGATAATAACAATAATGATAATTATAACTAATAATAATAATAATTAATATATTTGATCTATCATCCCTTCATTTCTGCTACTTTACTAAAATCTCCCCTTTACCAAATCCTCTGCGACTCCACCTCTTCAGCGCGATATTGTCCCATAAGATATAAGCACTGGTTGAGCTATAAAAAAAAACTCGTCCAACAGGGTCGCGATGTTTACAAAATAATCTTTCAGCTAACGAATGTAGACGCGTTTCTAAAAGAGAAGAGGAGGAGGGGGGAGAGAGGGAGAAGGGGAGAGGGGAAGAGATGGTGGAGGACTTGTTTGCCCCTATAAAGAGCACCACCGAATTCACTGCTAAAGCACCAGGTAAAGCCGGAAACTCACAGCGGCACTGCAAATGGTGCAGTGCACCAGCCATTGTACTAATTACGGCAGTGTCATTACAGGCAGGGTGTAGCTCCAGCAGCGAGTGCTTGGCGGCTCGAGGCAAGATACGGAGGAGTATTACGAGCCGAAGCTTCAGATGTGCTGCCCACTGCTTTCGAAATAATTCTTCCAGTGACCATGGTGGTGGTGGTGACGGAGAATGGTGATTACGATGGTGATGAAGACTGTGATAATGATGACGATGATGATGGTGATGACGATGGTGATGACGACGACGATGATGACAACGACGATGACGACGACGATGGTGATGATGATAAAGACGGTGATGATGATCATCCTCATTATCATCACCATGACTTATAACGATTCTAGCGACGACAGCAACGAGAACACGCTGACGACGTGTCCCCACGGAGAAAGTGTCCGCCTACAACACGGCCTTGTGTGAAAGGGTTTCCAGCCACAACGTCCCGCTGGGAAATACACTTTCTGCCCCATGTTGACACACGGGGAACCACTGTACCTTAACCAACACCGGTACGGGGATTCAACTATGTAACATTTTTATGTCGCCATTATTCTTGGAATTTTATTGACACCCCTACGGACCACAGTCACGCATTTTCTTATAACTTAGAAGAGAACGAAACAGAGATACAAGTTTTATGCACTTTTTGTTATGGAGTAATGATTAAGAATATGTAACACTTAAACACGTTTAATACTTCTATACTGTAGTAACTATAGACCACCACGAAATATAAATATATATATATATATATACACATAAATATATATGTATGTATATATGATTTCTGTTCTCTTGAATTTTATCCTCTTCCTTTAGTCACAAAGTAGTGTCCTATGTTTCTGGAAGTTGGAGATTCTTCCACTGGAAGACACTGCAACCCCACCCCCACCCCCACACACGGGTTGGAAACTTCTTGGGTGGAGACTGTGCGACCCTGATCAAAGACGAAAGCGTTCACAGGAGGAGGAGGAGGAGTGGGAATGAGAGGAATAAGAGGAAGAGGTGTGGGAGGGGAGGGTGGAGAAGGGTTGAACGGACACTAAAGGGAGCAACAGAAGCAGGAGATGAAGGAAGAGCAGAGGAGGAGAATGAGGAGGAAGTGGAGTAGGAGAATGAGGAGGGAACGATCAGTGGAAGGAGAGCGAAGAGGAGAACACGGAGTGGGAGGAGGAGGCGGTGGGGAGGGAACTGGTGGAGGATGAGGGGGTGGAGAACGAGGATGAGAAGGAGGAAGAGGAGTGGGAAGAGAAGGCATTAACATTACGTTTATGATCCCCATAATCAGCATTCCCACCGCACCTATTACCAAATTCCACGGCGCCAGGACCATAAAACGCGACGGCACTCCTCTCCCCGGGAACACAACAAACACTCCCTTAATGCAACGCCGCTTTAGATATCTACGACCCACGGCCACTTTACACATGGTAATCAACGGGTAATGGTAACGACCGGGTAACGGTAATGACCGTATCTGGGACTATGGCTCGCGGTGCTAGGGTCGCAAAGCGCCAGCGGGCTCCTAACGTGTATACGTGGCTGTACGGGGCGGGGGTGCCAGTGGCTGCCCCCCCCCCCTTTCATGGGGGACTACGACCTTGGTACATATACCCACAAATACACTGTGTACACACACATATACATAAGTGTGAGGTCAACGTCAGAAGATGCGTACCTGTGGCCGAAGCTTTGGGGAATTGTCAGGACAGGTAACAGTCACAAATTGGAATAGGAGAAAAGTGCAGAATTCGAACCAGCAATTAAGCGATAGTGAGACCAGCACCATTTAGATTACCCCACCAGGTGTACACACACACACAATTATATATACATACATACATAACATATATAACATATATATATATATATATATATATATATACATATATATATATATATAAATATATATATATATGATTACCCTGCTGTGGTTTCCTAACTTCAACTTCCTCATCAAGAATTTGGAATCACTTATAATAAGACTTACCTCCTGTAATCTATCTTATCAATGCCCAATACTGCCAAGCGCCCGACACCGAAAGATCCTATGTACAACCCTGACCCCCCCAAAAAAGTTATATATATATATATATATATATATATATATATATATATATATATATATATAATTTGCAGTCGGGAGTTTTTGGATGATGAACTCTTAAGAATATCTAACATAGCTTCAAAATTAAAATATCCTAAGCACCTCGTGGAGATTTCTTATAAATCGGCAAAGAAATATTTCTACGAGAAAAAAACTAGTAAAACTTTTAATGTAAAGAACATACTTGTACTGCCTTTCAACGAGAATTTCGTCAAACCTCATATTCTTAAGACTTTCAACATTCAAGTGGCATTTAAGAACTCCAATACAGTTAGAAGTCTTTTAATTAAAAACTCTCCATATAAGGAAGAAGGATGTATATATTCAATTCCATGTAAAAATTGCGACAAATGCTATATTGGTCAGACTGGAAAAGAATTAAAAGTAAGGTTAAAACAACATCAGTATAGCGTCAAGAGTGGGCAAATTTCTAATGCTTTATTTATTCACCTAAGGGATTTTAATCATTGTATAAATTGGGAGGGTGCTAAAGAAATTGTTAAAGATAAGTCATATTTGACGAGAAATATAATAGAATCAAGTCTGATCAAAGATACATTTGTCAATAACTTAAATTTAAGTCATGGTATGTATAAATTAGACAATCTTATCATGAAAAAAGTAGTAGCCCAACAGGTTGACATTAGAGCCTCACAACCTTTCCTGGTTCCCTCCCTGACCTCATACTCTTTGTATATATTCTTGTGTACTTTTTCTTTTCTATGTACCCTGAGGATGTCTGAATAGACGAAAGCGCTTGGTCATCAGTTTTTCTTTTTCCTTGGTGGTTTTTCCGCATATATATATATATATATATATATAATATATATATATATATATATATATATAGAGAGAGAGAGAGAGAGATATATCAAATAAATAAATCAAATATATAAAAACCAATAAATGAAGACCCATTTCACTTAACTAGCTTAACTTAATCTGAATTGTAGTTAGGATATCAACACCTTGGAGCCTGAACATGGGGGACTCCACCTTTCCTCATCCATGCAAGAGTACAACCCTGTAGACTGGTACTCGGTTCCTGAAGTGCGTGTATGATTTTGATTAACAGGTGTACGACTGCAGGCGGTTTATAGATAATTCAAGGGTATTATCAATTAGATTTTGTGGCAATGAGTTAATCAGCCAAAGTGAATGAATAAACAAATACATAATAATAATAATAACACAAAGTCCATCTTAGCACCAAGCACGATTTGCAAATCAAGTATTGTACTCTCACAAATGAGGCTGAGGCACGTGAGAGAGAGAGAGAGAGAGAGAGAGAGAGAGAGAGAGAGAGGAGAGACATACATACAGTGAGAGAGAGGAGAGACATACATACAGTGAGAGAGAGGAGAGAGAAAAAGAGACATACAGAGAGAGAGAGAGAGAACCTTTAAATCCGTTCAAATGTCGTTTTTTTTTTTATCCACGTTGTCTGCTATTGACATTCCCTCTTGCACGGCCACCCACCCGACTAGGCAGGATTTTACAAAGCCATCCCTCCCCGGGTACAAAATGCGATTTCCGGAAACTCCCTCCGGATTACCGAGTCAGACGCGGAGTGCCTCACCCCCCTACCCCCCCAGGACCCGCCGCTTTCCAGTTACTCGGGTATCAGGGATTTCACAGGGTTTACACATATGCATTAGCAGAACTCTGGGATTAATTGCAGAATACTCACACACACACACAATGATCAACTGTAGAATCTGTACCCCACATACACTCAATTGCAAAATTCCCCTCAAGCACTAATCAACTGTACAATCTCCACCCCGACTAACATAGGTTAGTTTAGGTTAGGTTTGGTTAGGTTAGGTTACGTATCAAGAGCCATGATCATCTGTAGAATGTCCAGCCCAGCAACACTCAACTGTGTGTGTGTGTGTGTGTGTGTGTGAGAGAGAGAGAGAGAGAGATGGGGGGGTTCTACAACTGATCCTAGTTCAGTTTTAATCACGGGGGGGGTTGAGGGAGTCCCCGAATACAAGTCATTAAACCCGGGTTGGGGGTCAAACATAGTTTGTATCAAAATAGCGCTGTCTTGCATGCTAAGAAACTCCTCCACAAAGATAGCACTGCAATATTCACCACTATTTGATCTTTCTTTTATTTTATACTTCTCAATTATGCAACTACTGCAACAGTAATATATTTCTATCACTGCCTCCATTATTTAGAGACAGAATCAATTTTGACATGTTATAATAACAGCTGTAATGCGCTTTGGCATATCGCATCATCAAGTCTTTCTCGGCCATGACTACATCAACCATTTCGAATCTGACATTTTCCTAGCCAGCATTCGTATATTTGACTTACGAATACCTGCGAAAGCGCGCGCGCGTGTGTGTAGGTATGTTTTAACATGCAACATACACCTACGTTTATGTCCAGGTATGTACCTGTGCATACATACTACAAAATGCGCACGTGTTCAAGTACCACCATTATCCTTAATGCAATCCATACAGACCCAAACGACTTCTTCCATCGCTCTTGAAGCGACGCGACGCCGCGCCGCCGCCGCTGCTGCTAAATGAAGGTTTGTTTACCTCTGCGGCCATACAACCCCTCCCCCTCGATTCCTCCTTCCCCTCCTTCAACTCCACCCCCTTCTCCTGCTCCTCCTCTTCTTTGTTTCCTCTCCCTCCTCCTCCAGCTGGTCCACTTCCTCCTACTGCTGCTACACTTCCTCCTACTCCTCTCTTCCCCTCCATATGCTGATCCTCCTTTCCCTCCTATTCTACCATACATTACTTCTCTTCCTATTGCACATGCTGTCCCTCCTTTTCCCCCTCCTTTCATTTCCTATTCTTACTCTTCCACTTCGTTCTCCTCATCTCCCTCCAAACGTTACTTCTGTTCCACATGGTGTTCCTCCTCTTCCACCTTCTTTCAGTTCTTATTCCTTTTCCTCCTCCTCCACTTCCTTCTCCCACCCCCTCCCTCCTCCCCCTCCCTCCACCTCGAGCTCGGACTCCAAGACCGCACCAATCCCGAATTACTGCACGACCCGGCCGGTCGAACTGGCTACGCTGATCACCAAGCTCAGTGCGTACGCAGCCGCCCCCCCCCCTTCACAAAAAAAAAAAATCGTATTCACACACGGTAAAGACGAACTACCGAACGATCAATACACGACCACAGACTGCCCTCAACCCACTCCGCCTGCTCAGTGCAATCGCCGGACCCTTCGGGTACCATGACGCAATCTGCATGTTTCAGTCTAGCAACAGACGATTCTATTAAGCTTTACCATCGTACCAGATAACTTGCAACATAAAATATTAGATATGAAATAATAAACATACAAACTTGACTATGTATGCGAAGGCATTATAACTACGCCTTACGGGAAGTGCAGCCGTAACATGTACGAGTATACTGTACTAGTACTATATCTCGTCATCTACATGGGAGGCCTGTGTGTGTGTGTGTGTGTGTGTGTGTGTGTGTGTGTGTGTGTGTGTGTGTGTGTGTGTGTGTGTGTGTGTGTGTGTGTGTGTGTGTGTGTGTGTGTGTGTGTGTGTGTGTGTGTGTGTGTGTGTGTGTGTGTGTGTGTGTGTGTGTGTGTGTGTGTGTGTGTGTGTGTGTGTGTGTGTGTGTGTGTGTGTGTGTGTGTGTGTGTGTGTGTGTGTGTGTGTGTGTGTGTGTGTGTCTCTCTCTCTCTCTCTCTCTCTCTCTCTCGGGTCACTATGTTTCTCTACAAGAGACAAAGAAGGTGGAGAACCTGGGGCGCCAAAAATACAGGAAAAATATAGGAAATATATATAAATGAACGAAAAGAGAAGAATGTAGGAAAAGAGGAGACAGAGGAGAAAAGGGAAAAGAAGCAGAGTAGTGTTTCAGCAATAACACTGGGCTGTATCAAAAATGCAACATAAATGACAGTATCATTTTCTAGACCAATTTTTCGTGCTGATCACGGTGGTAGTAGTCATTTTGCTCCAAAAGTTCTAGTTTATGTGTTACAGCATATGTCCTAGTGTAGTGTTTTGTTAATCCGCGCCAGATTTGTGGCGCCTTACGTTAATTAGTCGAGTGTTGTAGGTGTTAGGTTTAATCTATTAATTGTGAGTATTAATTTAATTAATATATATGTTTAATACTAGTTTAATACTAGTATGTTTATATACCTATTTTGTTGCAGATTCATTGACGGATTGCTGCAGATTCATTAATTGAAGGATGCCACGGACTTGCAAGAACCACCCCGACTCCTTTTGCTACATATGCGGCAAGTACACACCATCAAAACAGAAGCGCACCATCACTTCTTCAGTAAAACATCTCTATCGTGCCTACTTTGGCATCAGAATTGGAGATCAGGATAAACCATGGGCTCCTCACATTGCCTGTGTGAACTGTTTTTCTGGTTTATGCCATTGGAGTAAAGGAAACCGTAAGTCAATGCCATTTGGTATACCAATGGTGTGGCGGGGAACCTACAAATCACCTTGAAGACTGCTATTTTTGTATGGTGAAACCGCTGGGAAGAAATGCTAAAAGCTCGAAACACATTAAATACCCAAACATTCCATCAGCTATGCAACCTGTACCACACAGTGAAGATGTTCCTGTGCCAATACCTCCTGAGAATGTACACCGTGCTAGTTCAAGTGACTCTTCATGTAGTGATGGTGAAAATCCGGATGTGTATCAAGAGATCAAGTTGACTGGGACCTCTGGGAAAAACCCTCAGTTGTTCGAACAGAGTGAGCTAGATGACCTTGTAAGAGATCTTGGGCTGTCAAAAGAATCTGCACAATTGTTAGGTTCAAGGTTAGCAGAGAAAAATCTTTTGGCAAGTAATACACATTTTGCATGGTATAGGCATCGAGAGCAGGAATTAGTGAAGCATTAACACCTCGTGAAAGAAGTGCTTGGGAAAGTTTTAAGTAAGTTGTGGCAGGGTTCTTGGGGAACAGAAAATCTGATGACTACAAGGAACGGGTTGAGAACATGCTTCAAGCATATGAGGCGGCTGGCGCACGCATGAGCATCAAAATACATTTCCTACATAGCCACCTTGACTACTTTCCTGCTAACGTGGGTGAATACAGTGAGGAACAGGGGGAGAGGTTCCATCAAGATATATCCGAAATGGAGCGCCGCTATCAAGGCAATTGGAGTGTGACCATGATGGCTGATTACTGCTGGTCTCTTCGAAGAAGCTGGACAACATCTGCTGATAAACCGGCACACAAGAGAATGTCGCGAAAGCATGCTTTTCAAGGAGAATAGCTACCTTCAGCTTTCAAATAAAACTGTGTTTTTTGTAATCAGATATCTACATGCCTGCGTGTATGTTATGCCCATTTATCATGTTTTTGTTTGTTTTCAATAATATGAAATGTACCGTCAACCTCGAATGTCCTTTACTTACCCTTATATATTCACAGGTCTTTTATAGACCTGGCTTAGACGCATTTCTGCACAATGAATCTTATAAATATAGTGTCAGTTATTACCAAAAAATGAGGACCTCCCTGAAAAAATGGGTATGCTTCATGGGTTTAGCATGCGAAACTGTAATGAAAAACGTTAATGACGTCTCTGTTGCAAGAATTTTTTTTCTGATGCAACCCAGTGTAATAAATTCGGCGTTTCTCTCCCTGGGGACAATACGATGTGGAGTCATCGAAACGGTCAAGGAGAGAAGATGGCAGAACGGAGTATTAGTTAAGTGTCCAATATTATCATTATCACCATTATCATCATTATCATTATTTTATGTGGGCATTAATTTCCAGTCACGAAAGAGTGTTGTGTGTCCCTGGACCGTAGGGGTGTCACTAAGTCCTCTAAAGTATTGATTGCATGAAACTTATGCGGCAAATACCCTATGAGAGGAACGGAAGGAGGGGGGAAGAACGGAAGAAGGAGAAAGAGGAAAAGAAACACAATAAAGGAAGGAAGGAAGAAGAGGAAGTATTACGTGGCAAGAAAGAAGGGGGAAGGCGGAAGAGGAGGAAGAAACGAAGAGGAGAGGAAGAAGGGAAAAAGTGCGGTCGGAGGAGAAAAAATCGGAAAAAAAGTTCAAGGAAAGGTAAAAGTATAAAGGAAATATGAATAAATTAAGAAAGAATATACAAAAAGAAGAGGATGGTGGTTGTCAGGAGGGCTGTGGAAAGATTGAATAAATAAAATGTGCGGAGGGAAGGGGAGAAAGGCGGGGAAGAGGAGGAGGAAGAGAAGGAGGAAGAGGAGGAGGAAGAGGCAGGTTGACAAAGAACATCTACGATGATAAATAAAACTAAAACAAAATAAAATAAAATAACTACGGGGAGGAAAAGAAGCTCAAAAAGGGGGGGAGGGAGGAAGGGGTAGGGAGGGAAGAGGAAGAGACAGGGGGGGGGGAATAGGGGGAGGGGGACGGAAAAAAACCTACGCAAGCGCTAACCTAACTTTGGCTGTGGATTCAGGTTACGCTCCTCCTTATTCACCAAGATTTAACGTGCTTGAACTCGTTAGTTAGATTTTTTTTTTTTTTTTTTTTTTTTTTTTTTTTTTTTTTTTTTGGTGGGTGGGTGGGTGGGTGGGTTGGAGGGGTTCTGTAGCCTGAGCCGACGCGGAAGATAGCGTCAACCTGGCGGGAATAAAAAATAAAGTAACATAATACAAAATGCTGTAATGGCTAATGGTCCAACGATTGATTCTTCTCTTTGTTTGCCTTGTGTGTCCGTGTGGGTGTTTGTGTACATCATCAATCATTCAATTTTTGTCTCTGGTCTCGCTACGGACCCAAAGTTTTTCCTTGTAAGTCTTTGTATTTCACTGCTGCAACCTATCGTAACACTTCTTCTGCGAAGCAATCGATGTACAAGGCAGAAAAACAGTACAAACAAACAAGAAGACAAAATATTATGTCTGTCGACACTCAATGACTGGAACAAACATTCCAAAGCCGACGGCCTGTAATACAGAGAGATGTTTTAATGACATTTCCTTTATTTTAACGAGGTATCGTTACGGACGAAAAGGTTTTCTGCTGCCGCTGGACATGTTAATTAAACTTCATCTTAAAACACACACACACACACACACACACACACACACGCACGCACACACACACTACGTACACACACATGTACGCACACACACACACACACACTACGTACACGCACACTACGTACACACACACACTACGTACACATGCACACACATATACACACACTACGTACACACACACACACACACTACGTACACACACATGCACGCACGCGCACACACACACACACACACACACACACACACACACACCACACACTACGTATGCGTGCACACGCGCGCGCACGCACACACAAACACACACTACGTACACACACATGAACATACACACACATACTACGTACACACACATGCACATAAACACTACGTAGACGTGCACACGCGCGCGCCCGCACACACACACACACACACACACACTACGTACACACACATGCACGCACACACACACACACACACTACGTACACACACATGAACACACACACACTCGGTGGCGCGGCTGGTAGAGACCCGGACTGTCACTACGGCGACCCGGGTTCGAATCCTGCCCAGAGCTGAAATAATTTCAGTATCGCTGCGCTTCGAGTCGTTACTCCAACTGTCGTGGGCGGGGAGTTGGGGGTGTGTATGCGTGTAAGGTCACAACATTACCCATAGATCGGTCACACGAGCTCTGAGCTCTCATCCGAGAGGGAAATAGTTGTCGATCACGGAGTCCAACACGTGATCCAAATGCCAAGGTGAAAGGCCAAGGTGAGTCACACTACGTACACATACATGCACGCACGCACACACACACACTACGTACACACACATGAACACACACACACACTACGTACACACACATGCACATGCACACACACACACACTACGTACACACACGTGCACACGCGCGCGCACACACACACACATACACGGGGCACCACGACCATAGCTCCCTTCCCGTATAATACAACTAGGTAAATACACATACACACACACACACTAAGTACATATATCTACCTATATACAAAGGGCTTCTTCCCACTTACAAGGGAGGTAGCCAAGTCAAAGGCAGGCACCCACTCCCATCCAGCAACCGTTTGTTTCCCTCTCATCTTAGCTTCTCGTGGATGAAGGGTCATCCCTACCTTCCGCCCACTGCCCTGGGGGTCTGAAGCAAAGCAGCAAGTTACAGTACATCCACAGCAAGGTCGCTTCGCGTACACACACACATATATATGTATATATTTATATATGTATATATATATATATATATATATATATATATATATATATATATATACATAAAACCGACTTAACGAAAGATGTTTGGTAAAGACGCCACGAGCGAGGTGCCTACACCATACAGAGGAGAAGGGGAGCCCCTGTAGCACCGTGAACACGATCTCCCACAGGGAACTATTTACACAACACGAGTCTGATTCAATTTCAGTAGATCCTCCCCACCGTAAACCTAACGCATTTTCTGAAATTCCAGGTCCGGCCCTGAATTCATTACCGTTTATTGTCGAAAACTGGTAAACAAGTCAACACAGACAAACGTACTCACTACATACACACATTTATGCACAGGCATGCCCTGGCTATCGCGGCAGCATTGCATGGAGCGATACAAGCTGCATGACTGCGGAGGAGTATTCCACTTGCAATAAACTCGAGAGGCGCCGAGCATGATCCTCCGAGGCTGAAGTTGGTGTCCACACAAACCGCCCCCCCCACCCCCACCCCCAGGCTTACTGATAGGTACAGTTGGCCACTTTGACTTCAAGAGCTACCCCAACGTGAGGGAACATCGAGAACAGTTACAATTCTATCGGGTGCGTCGAGATAGAAAAATAAACAAATAAATAGATAAACGAGTAAATATGAAGAATGGGTGGACGACCAATGTAATGGACGAAAGACGCTTTCCTTTAGATCTAGGTTCTAATAAATATCTACACACACACACACACACACACACACACACACACTCTCTCTCTCTCTCTCTCCTTGGAGTGCTGTAAGTCACCCTTGAAGGAGCACTGAAAAACGTGTTTAGCGGGTTTAGTCCTAACGTAAACCGACCCCCCCCCCCAGGGTCGTCCTCAAAGATGACTCATCGCTCTTGGACCGTCAGGAGGAGAAAGTCGCGCTGCCCCCCCCCCCGCCCTGCACCCCGGCGGCGACCCGCGGGTACCGAGGAACCTCGCCCTACTGCCGGAGGGGGCGTTAAACACACACACACACACACACACACTATATATATATATATATATATATATATATATATATATATATATATATATACTGTATATATATGTGTGTGTGTGTGTGTGTGTATGGAACGGAATTCTCTCAGCGTTGATCTTTTTCTGAAGACCTTCAATTCTTCTAAAAAGGCGTTTCTCATCCTTACTTAAGAAATAAATGTATTCTCCGAAAGTGTGGGGCATGAGGACGATTAAAGTCGATTTTATGATTTACTAGCGGGGCGTTTCGTAACTCTTGTTACATTTTCAACTGACTACACAGGATTTGTTAAAAGGGTTATAATCACAAAAAAAAAAAAAATGGGAAAGGTCAATACAATACCAATGAACAATTAAATATGTGGCGCTCCGTGGGGAGACTTAACGGACGAGTGACTGGAGAGGACGGGAGGGGAGGGTGATCACCACGCTGGATATTGACTGAGGGTGATAAGTATTTTATATAAAGGACTTCCAATAGGGAAAGGCGATGGGCATCGTCATCCTGGTCCAGAATTATGGTGCCTTTGACCAGAATTTCTTTCATCGAGGAGATTCCATGGTCGTGTAAGTAATGATTCTTGATGGATCCTGCCTGTAGGTGGCAAGTGGGGCGTCTGGAGAGGCGATTAGTCGTCATTCTTACGTTAATAGTTACGAGTTTCACAGTCCTCGTGTTGACATGTATGCATGTAGATGACGTTCCTCCTCTGGAAGGGCTCAGGGGGAAGGAAGAAGTTGTTTCTTAATAAAAGGTTGGAAGATCTTGGACTGGTAAAAGATAATAAGTTTAAGGTGTTTATCTTCGGGTATTGGTTTTACGTTCCGACTGATATTTTTCATAATTCTTTTTTCAGTTTTATATGCTGATGTAATGCGGCTTTTGTAAAACGGTTTTATGGGTTTCCTGCATAAAGAATTTGATGCAATACAGTACATACCGTGTCTGCGCAGGCGCCCTCGGTTGAACGACCAAGCCGTAAGCTAGGTCGTTCCATTTTGAAGAGTTGTCGCAGCACGATGGTACGTCCTTCGTCTTATAATAAGCAAGCCGCTAAAACGAGGGTTCGAATCCCAGAACAGCTTATTAATTCTACACACACACACACACATATACATATATATACATATTACACACACACACATAATATATATATATATACATATAAATACATATTACACACACACACACACACACATATATATATATATATATATATATATATATATATACATTGTTAGTAGTCCTCACCTCTTCTCTTCACTCACCGGTCCTCACCTCGTCACTCCCGTCCTCACCTCTTCTCTGCCCACGACATTTGACCTCCGAGGACCCCCAAGGGAGGCGCTCGTGGGACCAGCAGATGACTAATCAGCTCTAGGGTCTTCCGCGTGACCACCACAAAACGTCTTTGAAGAAAAACGCGTGCAGTGCCAGTATCGGCCAGCCAGCCATGACTAAACCTGCACCTCGGCCAGCCGCGTGGATCCAGTGAGGAACGCATACCTTCTGTTTTCGTGAATCACCTCCAAAACACCCACAACACCCCCAATCACCACATCAATTTTAGAGGAAAACACCAGAATTATATACAAAAAGAGTGACACGCGCCGGTTCGCCCTCCTTGAAGCCCTTCACATCAAGTACAGCCAGCCCAATACATATATTAACTTCTCCCAGTGTTTAATTTCTACCTTTATAAGCTGTATCTTAAAATTGAAAATGCTAACTGTGATTAGCGAAACGTCTTATATCTTGTTCCACCTATTAGATGGCTTCTATCGGTAGCTTAGTTTTTTCTTTGACTCTCCATGATGGAGATATCTTCAGAAGACTTGAAAATCTTCATCGAAAACTCATCAGAGTTCAATTTGCTGCTGCATATAATTCAATATGCCTGAAGAAAGTTATCTTGCCGCGCTTCTCATATATATATATATATATATATATATATATATATATATATTATATACAAATATACATTATATACATATATATACATTTATATATATATATAATGTATATATACATATATATATATGTATATATACATATATATATATATATATACATATGTATATACATATATATATATATATATATATGTGTGTGTGTGTGTGTGTGTGTGTGTGTGTGTGTGTGTGTGTGTGTGTGTGTGTGAGTGAGTGTGTGTATGTATGTAAAACAAGGTTACGGTTATCGCAAACTCAATTCTTATCCACACGGTAGCTATAAGGCTGGAGCATCTCCCCCCCCCAACTCCCCCACGTTCGCCCAGGTAAGCAACGTCGTATGTAATCAGGAGGACGCGCGCGGGCGCTGGGCAAGATGAGGGGAATGGGGAGGGGGAAGGTGGGAGAGGGGAAGTGAGAGACGGGGGAGGGCTAGAGGGGAGACTTGGAGAGGCAAGGTTTGCATGAGAACGACGCGGGGAGGTAAACGAGGCTGGGCTCCCGGAGGCGGGAGGAGGAGGAAGAAGAGGAGGAGGGAGGACGGAGGAAAGAGGAGAAAAAAGGATGGGGGGGGTGATGAAGAGGGAGGGGGAGCACGGGAGAGGAGGAGGAGGTAGGGGAGGACGGAAGAGAAGGGAAAGGAGGAAGAGGATGAGGAGGCAAAGGATGAAGAGGAAGGTAGAGGAAAGAGGGTGGAGAAATAAGGATGTGGGGTGAGGAAGAGAGTAGGGGAGGAGGAAGAGGGAAGGG
>NC_134783.1:83483430-83525930 GCF_046742065.1 Oratosquilla oratoria
AGGCTGTGTAAAAGATACACTCTATAAATAGTTCAGGTTTATGCACCAACTTCAGAGTTCAGACGATGAAATTGAGTACTTCTATGATGATTTAAGTCAGGTAATGGATCAAGAAAAAAGTAAGTGCACGTTGGTAATAGGCGACTTTAATGCTAAGGTGGGGAAGATGGGAGATGAGTCGTGCACTGGGAAATTTGGAGTACGCGAAAAAATGATAGAGGCGAGATGTCAGTCAATTTTGCAGAAAACTACAACATGAAGATAATGAACACTCTCTTCCAAAAACGCGTAGGTCGTAAATGGACATGGAGAAGTCCAAATGGAACAACAAAAACGAAGAAGACTTCATATTAGGAGATATGAGCAAGTGCGTTAGCAATGTTAGGGTCATAAATAAAGTCAACATAGGTAGTGACCATAGAATGGTAAGTTGCAAAGCTAAATTAAATTTCAAAGCAGAGAAATAAACTAGTTTTAAGAAAGAAAATAAGCCTTCCAAAGGTTAAGGATAATAATAAGAAATTTCAGTTAAAAATTAAAAAGATTCGAAGCTCTAAGAACTAACAAGGACACCGTCGAAGATATGAATTTGAATTTAGTGAATATCATTAAGGAATCGGCAGAGAACGTTGGAAGTACAAAAAGTATTAGAGAAAACAAATATTCCAAAGCTACAAATGACATAATTAAAAGAAGAAGGACAATGGAGATTAAAGGCGGGAGAGACGAAAGCTTAAAACTATATAAACTTATTAACAAAATGCAGAGATCGGACAAAAGAAAGAGAAACATGGATGAAGTAGAGGAAACTATTTGGAAAGGCAATAGTATTAAAAGGACCGAGCGCATACATGCTTTAGGAAGACAGCAAATGATATGTTTGAAAGGTAGAAATGGAGAGATCAACTGCAGAAACAGAATGGTAAAAAGAGTAGAAGAATTTTACCACGAGCTTTACTCGTCGAAGACCGTAGTTGAGTCAGTAAACCCACCTGTAGGCGTTAGTAATGTACCAGAGATAACAAAGGAAGAAGTAGAATTTGCTAAAAAAAATATGAAACGAGGAAAAGCACCTGGGGAAGATGGTATATCAATAGATCTTTTGAATGACGCAGGGAAAGCTCATATTAAGTTAGCTCAATTGTACACCCAGTGCATATGTCAAGCAAGCGTTCTTGAATCCTGGTGTAATGTTAGTGATTTTGCTTCATTAAAAAGGAGACCAGAAGGACCTTAGTAACAATCGACCGATTAGCTTGCTATCAAATGTATATATTCTCCAAGATCCTCATAAATAGGCTAAGTTTTGGATGGAAACCAACCGAGAGAACAGGCAGGCTTTAGAGGCGGATATTCGACTCTTAGATCACTTGCAGGCGATGAACCAACTAATTGAGAAAACGACAGAATACAATATACCTCTTTGTTTAGCTTTTGTAGATTACGAGAAGGCCTTTGACTCAGTAGAACAAATAGCAATACTAAACTCGCTACGCAAGCAGGGTACAAACGAATAGATCGTAAGGGTTCTAGAAAAGATTTATGCAAAAGGTACCGCTGTAATTCGACTAAATATAAAGAGAAGATCAAGATCGAGAAAGCAGTACGGCAAGGTGATACAATTTCACCCATATTATTTACAGCTTGCTTGGAAGATATTTTCAGAAGTCTGAGTTGGGAAGAGAAAGGTATGAAAATTAATGGCTAATATTTGAACCACCTAAGATTTGCGAATGACATTATTCTTATTTCAGAAAGAGCAGAAAGCTTGCAAAATATGCTGAAAGATCTAAACAAGGAAAGTTTCAAAGTAGATTTAAAAATGAATAACAGTAAAACCAAAGTAATGTTCAGCACGAAAGTTCAAAGAGATTATAATTGATGGTGAGAGTCTTAAAGAAGTTGAAGATTATAATTATTTAGGCAAGATGGGGAAAGTGGCCAAAGATCATGATAATGAAATAAAAAGACGCATTACAATTGGTTGGAAAGTGTTTGGTAAGTATATTAAAATTCCTGAGAGGCTCTCTACTTCTATGTCTAACAGGAAAAGTTGACAATCAATGCATTCTACCAGCAATAATCTACAGGTGTGAGACTTCGAAACTGACGAAGGGGATGAGACAAATCTAAGGACCGCCCAGAGGAGAATGGAGAGATCAACGATGGGAATAATGCTTAAAAGACCGAAAGAGAGCAAGTTGGGTGAGAGAGCAGACTATAGTGAAAGATAGTGTGGAGGCGGTAAAATAGAGGAAGTGGAATTGGCCAGGTAAGTTAGTTCGAACGACTGACGAACGATGGAGCAAGTGCATTACTAAGTGGACGCCGCGAGATAGGAAGCTTGGAAGAGGGAGACCAGACAGAAGGTGGAGAGACGAGATAGAGGAGTTTGCAGTAGTGACATGGTAGAGGTTGGCGCAGTCGTGTCAATCATGGAATGCTATGGAGGCCTTTGTTCAGCAGTGGACTCAGGATGGCTGATTTGATTGATTGATTGATTACACCATTCTACACTAATGGGGGGGGGTCAAATCAAAGCTTACCCCGACTCATCTCTCTCTCTCTCTCACACACACACACACACACACAAAATCCACTCCATAAATGTTTTTCGAACATGCATTGCTAACCTAATTACACTTAACTGTGTATGTACTTTATCCTGATACAGAACACGGCAAAACAAAATAAACAATTTAATGAAATACAATCAAATAAAGTAATAACAAAGAATAAATAAACGAGATTAAAAAAATTAATAAAACTAAATAATACCTCAAGAAGGGGCCCGCACTAAAATCAAAACAAACAAAAAATAAACAACCACACCAATAAATAAAAGAAACAAATAAACAAGCTCTCCGAAAAGGGACCCACGTCATGAGAACGGTCAATAGATAACGACCACAACAACAAGAGCCTCGGGGCACCACCATCACCAACAACACCGTTACCCCCAGCGTTGCGCCCGTTCCCCTGCAACTGTTACCAGATTGTTACCATTTCTTGCCACGTGGGCTTCCCTAATTGATTTCCCGTGAGAGGGATCAAGGGGGTTGGCAGTAGGAAGGGGTGAGGTGGAGGGAGGAGGAGGAGGAGGAGGAGGAGGAGGAGGAGGAGGAGGAGGAGAGTGAGGGGGAGCGGGAGGAAAGGGAGGAAAGGGGAAAGGGAGGAAAGGGAGGCGGCCGTGGGAGGACAGGAAGAAAGCAAAACCGAGGACTAAATGAAGGACAAGGTGGGGTAGGACAAAATAATGTGAAGAGGATGATGTAAAGGAAGGAAGATTATGGGAAGGCCACGGTGACGGGGGGGGGGAGAGAGAGAGAGAGAGAGAGAGAGAGAGAGAGAGAGAGAGAGAGAGAGAGAGAGAGAGAGAGAGAGAGAGAAGGGGAGAGAGAGAGAGAAGGGGAGAGAGAGAGAGAAGGGGAGAGAGAGAGAGAAGGGGAGAGAGAGAGAGAGAAAGAGAGAGAGAACGTGCAGCCATACGAGTCAGCCAGTTCTGTCCATCTAACCCAACTCCCCCTCCCGACCCTTCCTCATCCACTCCTTTCCCTATCGCCTCTTTTACCGCTCTCTGGCTCTGCCTCTTTCCCTCCCTCTCTTGTGCATCCCCAGACAAGCTCCTCCTCTGCTGATGTGACAGCAACCTACCCGCACCACTTATTTAGTGACGTGAACGTGATTTCTGAGTACGTGGGAACATGTGTTCGGAAGCAAGTGTAGCGCGTCGGAGCAGGTGCACGGAGCAGCTGCATTGTCCACGCCACGACCTCCGACCTCTGCACTTTGCGAACGCAGGATCGAGGTCACGAGACTGTGAGTGCCGTCACATGGCACTGTACAGGCCAAACCAAGTGCCAAAAACTGACACCCTCATTTCTTCAGGAGGAGGAGGAGGAAGATGAAAAGAAGACGAAGAACAAGACGAAGGAGAAAGAGAGGACAAAGGTGAAGAACACGAAGAAGGAGAAGGAGGAGAACAAGACGAGGAAAGGAGAAGACGAAGAAAGAGAAGACGAAGAAGAAGGAAAAGACGAAGGAGAAGGAGAAGGAGAAGAGGGAGAAGAGGGAGAAGACGAAGAATGAGAAGACGAAGGAGAGAGAGAAGACGAGGGAGAAAAAGAAGACGAAGAAGGAGAAGAGGAGGAAAATGAAGGAGAATACGAAGGAGAAGACGAAGAAGAAGAAGAAGAAGCAGAAGGAGAAGACGAAGAAGAAGGAGAAAATGAAGACGACGACGAAGCTGAAGAAAAATTAAGAGAAGAAAAAAAATACAATTAAGGACGACAGTTTACAAAGGGTACTTGCGCCGAATACTACCAAGGAGATGACCTTTGTGTCACTGGCAAACGCGTGGAGGGATGAAAGAACCTTTTCGTTCGGAGAAAAAAAAGTAGAAGAAAAAAAAAATTATTGTGCTGACCAGCACTACCGCGCCTTCAGTGCTATATACAGTCTCTCTCCCCAAAAACCAATACCCCACGACTATCGACGCTATGCATATTAAACACCCCTCTGTTGCAAGCCTGTGCAACATGCAAACCAAGCACACACGTGCGCGCGCACACACCACCTAAAAGCACACACACACACACACACACACACACACACACATATATATATATATATATATATATATGTATATATATGTATATACATATATATGTATATATATATATTATATATATATATATATATATATATATATAAACTCCCACAGATCCAACCGTCACACAAAAACTCAACACCAGCACAACTGTGCAGTGGTAGCGTTTTCGACAGCTAATTCAACGATCCAAGTTCGAGTCCCGCCCATGGCTGAAAAAATAGCATCGTTGCACTACAAGCCGTCACTCCAACTATGGTGGGCAAGGAGTTGGGTGCGTGTGTGTGTGTAAGGTCACAGCATTACTCATAGATTGGACCATACATGAACTTTGAGCTCTCATCCGGAAGGGTAATATCTGTCAATAACGAGTCCAAGATGTGAACCACGACCGTGGTAGATCACCTACACCCATTTGTCCTTTTTGTCTTAGCTACTTCTGGAGAAAGGGTCATCCCCGTCCCCGGCCCACGATTCGGGTCAGAAGCAATGAACACATTCCCTCATCCACTGCAGGATGTAAATATATATATATATATATATATATATATATATATACATATATATACATATATATATATAGAGAGAGAGAGAGAGAGAGAGATCGAGATCAAATGACATGAGAGTTTTTGGGTGGTAGAAGTAAAACGAAGATGCTTTAGGAATAGATTATACTCTTACGTTACGACCACTTTGGTCTTCTTCAGAAAGTTGTCAACAGGAAGGTTTTACATGTCACATTTTATATCATTCCCGAGGGGCCTCCTGGTCAGGTCACAGCGTCCGGACGGTGAGCATTTGTCCAGTGTTTCAGCTAGTCTATAAGGACACTTGCCACCTTCGATAAGCAGATAAATCCCTCTCTTCCATTAATGTTTTCTTTGACGTTTATATATGCAGCTTCAATCGTTTTTCTTGTCTTCTTTTCATGACCCTTTCTGAGGACTTTGGCCTCTTTCCATTGGGGTGGCCAAATTTGTCCACATGCTGAACTAAGGAGTTGGACGTCCTGTGTGCTCTAAGGTCATTTTTATGTTCAGAAGAAAGGGATTTATCTGCTTATCGAAGGTGGCAAGTGTCCTTATACTTGACTCGCTGAAACACCGGACAAATGTTCACCGCCCGGACGCTGTGACCTCACCGAGAGGCCCTTCAGGAATGATATAAAAAGTAACATGTAAAACCTTCTGTAGACAACTATATATATATATATATATATATATATATATATATATATATATATATATATATATTCTATTTATTTACATTTTTTCCGGAAGGAGGGGTGTCTTATTACGACGGCAAGTCTTATCACAATTTTAGACATTTTCTTTTTTCCTCTCGTTGTGCCATCTTCGTCAGGTGCCACCACGGGGATCCAAAACTCGTTCTCTGCCAACATTGATCAAACATCGCCTCCATCCCGGACTTCTCCTGACACTAGTGGCGTTTATTCTAGATCAATTCAAAAGGGTACTGAACTTACAAATAAACAATAAAATAAATTAACGAATAAAAAAAAATCTAAAAACGTCGGTCTGGTTTTAAATTTACTAATTTTCAAGCATACTAACCACTGTACCATCACGTCCCCCACAAGGGCTAGAAGCGCTGGTAAACTCCATTCAAGACCAGCAACACACCTCCCTCTCCATCAATGGTTCCCAAACTATCTTATATGACGCCCCCTTTTGCTTTCAGCAGACCTACCCGCCACCATTTTTTGTATTAATATGAAATGATATATATTTTTCCTAGTTATATCTTAATATAAAACGTGTTGGGGTGGCTAATCGAATTATATTTTGCACGTATGTAATGGCAGATACTTGTTCCTGGAATTATTTCGTTAGTCTTACTAAACAATGATTTTAGAGCAGACGGCTTCATGCCCTTGCCCCCTTGTATCTTCCTCATGCTTCTATATAAAGTGAGATACGGTACCTACGATAATAACATTGTACGAGGACGAAGACAACCTGTTATCTGAATATTAAGGTAATAATATTCATTGCCCCCCCACCCCCATAACATGACGTCAGAAGACCTTTCAGTCTCTAACGAATTGGGGAAACAAAACATACAGCTAAAACAGGTTCAAATAAACAAACAGGAAAAACAAACAAAAAGTTATTGACAGGCATAAAGTTGTTTGACTTCGTAACTGCAACATTCACCGGTTATCAATTTTCAGTGTCGATATGAATTACATTTAAAAAAACACAACCCTTAGAGTTCCTGTGTTACCTTTACATCTTTCATTCTTATTCAGCTCAGACCTGTACGCTGAAGGGTTACGCTGTAGTTACAACCACCCTCTGTCAAGAGAACTACAACTACACCTACAAACAACTCCATCTACAACGCCTAGCTACCAGGGTCACCTTAACAATTGAGGCAATCACAAGCATCTTTGTATCATCCGCTAGGCCACAGCTATGACAACTGGACCCACTACAACCACAGCGAACGTAGTAAATGTGTAAATATTTACAGACCTCTGGCACTACACACAATAATCAAAACATAATTCGGGAGAAGGAACTTTAACTTGAGACAGAGGTTAATTGGTTTCCTCAGCAACTCTGGTGTTATACCGCACTGGAAATGTGAAATACTCAACAACAAAAGCAACAAATGTAAAAGCAGCAACAGACTTAACAAGAACCAAAACAAACACACACACACACAAAATGTATATATATACACATATATATACATATATATATATATATATATATATATATGTGTGTGTATATATGATATGTATGTTATATATATATATATATATATATATATATATATATATGTTATATATATATACATATATATATGTATATATATATAATATATATATACATATATAATATATATATATATATGTTATATATATATACATACATATATGTATATATATAATATATATATACATATATAATATATATATATATATATATATATATCATATATGTATATATATATATATATATATATGCATATATATATATACATCTATATATATATATGTATATACATATATAATATATATATATACATATATAATACATATATATATATATATATATATATATGCAAAAAGATCACAAAACCACGTGATCCAATAAATTGCTGATAACCACAAAGAAAACCGGAAAAGAAATTATAATTCCCGAGCACTTTCGAAATATTTCACATCTTCAGGGAATACAAAAGAAAAAAGTTACACATGGTATACAGGAGGTATGAAAATAAACTGGGAAATGTACAGACATACACATCGAGAAAATGTAACAAATACAAAAAAAATACAAAAAAAATGAAAAGATGTAATATCTTTACAAATTTTGTCAATGATAAAATTACCTAATCTAAAAAACCCATAGCAAATATTAATGTTCGATCCTTCAGATTTTTTTTATCAAACAACTTTCAATGATGTTCCTTTTGGCAAATGAATCACAAGACATGATGGATGAAGAATTAGACCAATCAATACGATGATCAAAATCTCACATATGGACAAACAGCGCACTAGACTCTTGTGCTGTTTTTACACTGTACTTGTGTTGTTTAATCCTTGTTGAGAGTTCCTTGCCCGTTTGCCCAAGGTAATACTTTTTACAATCTCTGCAAGGGATCCTGTATATGCAGCCACTTGAGACACTAGGTGAATTTTTAATAATTAACTTCTTAAAAGTATATGGATTATTAAATACAACTTTAATATTCCATGAATTTAGGATGTGAGGAACTTGAGCCAGATTGTTACTGAATGGTTAAAATCAGAAGGTTCTTGGTATCAGAAGAGGGGAATGGTTGAACACTATATTTTTTTTCTGTAGCAAGAGTGTAATCTAAAAATCTTTTAGGGCATTTTAATCAGAGCAACTTTAACAATATGTTTAAATTCCTCATCAATAAATTCGGGGCTGCAAATACGAAGAGCACGTAAAAACAGAAGAAAACACAGAATATTTTATTTGATCATGGTGAGCAGAGCAATAATGATTAGATGAAAAAAGCACTTGTCGGCTTCCTATAAACACTAAAGTTAAAATTATTCTCATTTCTATGAATGAGGCAATCCAAAAAAGGACAACTTACCATTACTTTCTAATTGATTTTACTATTGAATTAGAAAGTAATGGTAAGTTGCACTTTGTAGGTCATCAGCAATACACACACACACACACACACATATATATATATATATATATATATATATATATATATATATATATATATATACACATACTATTGAATTAGAAAGTGATGGTAAGTTGCCCTTTGTGATTATCAGCAATAAATATATATATATATATATATATATATATATATATATATATATATATATATATATATATATATACATACATATTAGTGGGGTGCCGATGCCGATGCCAATTCAGTAATTCACCTATTATTCATTGTTCTGGTGGTTGCATAGGGCCATGCAGCGTATTATGTGCTATATGAGATACCACTACCAGATAATCATTGCTTTACATTATTTTCACATAGCATCACAACCGTACGGAACGAGGTGGCTAGGAATATGCTGTGGTAGTGGTAAGCCTACACTGCCGTCTAGTGCCATAACACACGTTTCGAAAATATTATGCAGAGGTGATAACATCTGCAGGCACGAGGACGTACGACAGCAGAAACTTCTAAAATAGCAGCACAAGTCAGAGTAAATGTTAGAGCAAATTATATTAATTTTTCATTTCATTTTTGTATTTCATATATAAAATTAATTTTTTTTTTTTTTTTTTTGAAACGGCAAAGTTTCTGTAACAGAAATTAAGCGAGAGTAATATGGGAGTAAATTGTCTGGGCGTCCGTGGACTGTCGATTTTACCCGCTTATAAGTCCGAAAAATCGGCGGACGGATTTACTCCCACTTACTCCGCAGCGCAATTCATAGCCAAACGAATAGTTTATGAAGATTTTTTATGTATTTAGACAAATAAATACATAATATATTTTTATGCTTTTTGACAATGACAGCTACGACTTTGACTCATGTTTAGATGATTTGCTATCAAATTCACAATCACATGAGTCAAATTTGGACAAAGTGAAACTTAAAAACAAAAGAATATCTTCATCTGTTCTGACACTACAAAGCGAAGATGATAAATTTTGCTCCCTCCCACTGGAACCACGTGACTCGGATTCTTTGAGCTGGAGCAGGGACAACCACAACTCATATCCTGAACCTGGAAAAGTTGCCAACAAATGTGCTCTCCACCATCTTCAGTGGAGAGTGAACGCCTCTTTAGCATTGGTGGTAATGTCTACACCCTACACAGTAACAGCTTGACTCCAGAAACAGGGGAGAAATTGATGCTGTTGAACTTTAATTTGCGAATTTTCAGCTTTGACTATTAACACATGGAATGCCGACTCAGGTGAGTCAGCATGTCGAAAATAAAATAAAAAATCATTGAGTTTTTTGTTCCTTTTTGGATTTTATCCCCAGACACAGCTTTTGAAAAAAATAATAATAATAATAATTGTTTTTTGGTCATTTCCAGCATTCCATGTGTCAAATATTAGATAGTAGAGACTGAGTTAGGTTTAGGTTTTACTATTAAGTTAGGATTAAGAAACTGATAAATAAATGTTAGACTCTGCACATGTGTTTTATTAAAACCATGCATTAAATGATTCAAGTTACTTAAAGTTAGTAGTTACATCAAAATTTATGAAATAAGTAATTTCTAACCTCTTTTTCAACCGATAGAAAATAATACAATCATACATTGATAATCATAAAGTGCTCTATCAATAAGCACTTCATTAAGTTCATTCAATCATTAGCATCCAACAGCTCAACAACTGGCGTGTATAAATCTACATAGATTGTAAAGCAAGTAAAAATCATAGTTTAATTATTTCATATTAAAAACTGATATACCGTAATTATATAAAGAGGAATCGGTATCGGCATCGGAAACTAAGAGTGATTAAGAATCGGCACACCCCTAATACATGATATAGATATATTCATATACACGCAAGTCAAAACCAACATTACGAGTATACATTAGCACTGTATTCATATACACCGACCACTACATCACAAGTTAGTAACAAAGAACCACAAAAGCAAAAGCAAAAGCAAAAACAAACCACGAAGGCCACAGCATGTTCCCACCTGGGAGTGAGGGAGGAAAAAAAAAAAAATCTTGAGAATATCCTGACCAAGACCTGGAAACAGTAAAAGGCGCCTACAAACTACGGAATGAATGCAACGATGTGATGAAAGTATATTATAAGGTATGTAAATGAACAAGAGCGGCCACTGGAACAGAACACACGGACCCTCGCTGGAAGGCGAAACATAAAGCCACAAGCACAAAGCTTAAGAGGAACTTACAACCACCACCTCGTCTACTTAGAAGACTGCAAGGTTAGCAACCCATCAAGTAGCCCATTACGAGCCCAACCAGACCCACTAGCCACTCAACTAGACCCATACTAAGCCTTTTAGTTAGTGTCGCAACTAACGGCACGACAATTAGGGCCAGGGCATTAACTAGCATAGTATCTAGAAACACATACTGTACAGTGCACACACACACACACACACAATTACCAATGGATCGAGCACATGCTCTGAGCTCTCATCCGAGAGGGTTATAGCTGTCGATTACGAGTCGCATACGTGATCCAAGACCATGATGAATCACACATACACATACACAAACACATCTCGGCAAGGGTAAACTTGATAACCTAGCGAGGCTACATGACCCCAACCTTCAAGTCCTTCTTCTTTTATTCATCCTCACGGATATCAGTAGCTGCAGCGGACAGGCAACAGAGCACAGGGGGGGGGGGGGTATGGTCCGCGGGGAGGAGGGGGTTGGGGGGAGACACAAGGGGGAAAGGGGGGTAAGGAAGAGAGGAGGCGCAAGAGTAGTACAAGGAGAGGAAGACAACGGGAAAGGGGTGGAGAGAAGTGGAGGAAGGAGTATGGAGGAGGAGGAAGGAGAAGGAGGAAGAAGAAGGAGAAGGAGGAAGGAGAAGGAGGAAGGAGAAATGGAAGGGAAGGTGGAAGGGACAGGCCAAAACATAAGAAAGAGGAAGAGAAAGTGGAAGACGAAAGGATAATGGAAAGAGAAGGGAAGGGGAAAGGAACCGGGAGACAAGGAGAAATGTGGGGAAAGGGGAGGAGGAGGAGGAGGAGGAGGAGGAGGAGGAGGAGGAGGAGGAGAAGGAGGAGGAGGAGAAGGAGGAGGAGGATGAGAAGAGAATAGGAAGGGGTGAAGGCTAAAGATGTGCGATGAGGGAGACAAGGGTCATAAAAGAGAAAGATGGCAGAAAAGATGGCGGCAAACAATGACATGCTGTATACGTGGGAAAAACATGGACGAAGGAGAGGCTGGGCGATGGCAGAGGAGGAGGAAGAAAAGGAGGAGGAGGAAAAGAAAGAAGAGAAAATAGAAGAAGAGGAGGAGGAAAAGAGAAGAGGAGGAAGAAGAGGAGTGAGAAAAGGAGGAAGTGGAGGGGAGGGGAGGGGGAGGAGGAGTTTCAGGGGGGAGGAGGACAGGAGGAGAAGGAGAGGGAGGAGGGGAGGAGGAAGAAGAGGAAGAGAAAGAGGAGGCAGAGTAGACAAAAAAAAATCTTCACTACTCAAAAGCTCTCCTACAACCGCATCCGGGGACTTCCTAATTACAAAGAATATTTAATGACTAAGGAAAGGGTTACAGAGCATAAGCTCAACCCTCTGTTGATCACACAAACTCTTTTTCCTTGGGGCACTTGCATACGCAAAATATGGTTCCATACTTCATGTTCCTCCATACACGTCGAAAGTGTCCTTGGAAATCGACATGACGTCACGTAGATTTTATATGATTTGTGATTTCGGACCCAGCCAGATATGTGATATCACTTATAAACCCTGCTTCTTTACACGTAAACAGATTTTGTATGTTTATATTTTGTGAAGTCTCATTATCATCCCTCTTAATGTTATATCCAGTCGCGAGGTACTACACGCCCGCATGTCAACCGACATGACGTCATAACTGAATGCTCACCTTAGCCAATCAGCTTCCAGCTCTTACCTGAAATGAAGAAAAAACACGTAAACATCTAAAACATATCTATATAAAAAGCATCCTTAATAATCAACACTACTTACAATAATCAATATAATTTTTTAACTAACAGGAAGCAGAGCGCAAACACTTAAACAAAACCTGGGAAATGAAACATGCAACAACTCACGATCTTGCAAGCCCATGAAATAATCACTTCCCAAGGTGATTAAGAATTACTTAGTGGATCACTAATGACTATCCACCAATTCATTACCTGCAATTAGCTCCATATCAAAGCACTGATGTTCCTCGTGCATGTCGGTAATTAACAGGTCATTAGAAACTTAACTTAAATAGCTCACCTACATTATGAATTCCATCATACAGCCAGAGTGAAGGGTCTTTGAAATCTCATTATTTCCACACGATTTGTTATATTCTTCAGAGGGAGAGGAGTAAAAAAAAAAAAAAAAAAAAAAAAAAAAAGAGTAGTGTGTGTGTGTGTGTGTATGTGTATGTGCGTGTGGGTGTGCGCGCGCGCGCGCATTTGGACACGTGTAACTGACTGCAACCTCAGGGGGAAAGCCTCAGGGCAGTTGTTGAGCGCGGAACACTTTCTAAAACTACCCTGGGGGGGGGGAGGTGGCAATCCTCTCATCGATGACAAGGGATCCCCCGCGTAGAAAAGCTCTGGCGAGCGCTGGCCCAGCGAGTGAGCGCCTCCTAGCGGCAAGTCGGTGAAAGACTTTCTCCGAGGAACACTACCATCACTTTCTCGTAAAAAATAAATTAATGAAAAATATATAATAGATAAATAAATAAAAATAATAAATAAACAAATATATAAAATACAAATAAATAATAATGATAATAAACAATCAAATCAAAAACAAAAATATTGAAAAATAAATATGTAAAAAAATTATGAAATAAACATTACAAAAAATAATTAATCAACAAATAAAATTACCCAAATAAAAAATACATATATACTATATATATATATATATATATATATATATATACATATTACATATCTTGGTGTAGCCAGGTAGTATATTTTCTTCTAGGCAGACGAGGTTGAAGGATATTGAAGATTCATTTTTTATAAGTTTCTTCCGTATACTCTCTATATGACGTACAGTTGACTTATCTTGTTCAGTAAGTTTGTCTAATAATTCTCGAATTGTGGCCGACGTTTCGGAACTGTCTCGTTCCATCTTCAAGGGCGAGGTGTGGTGTCTTGTTGTGTATGCTGCTTATATACGGGACGTATAGGATCATAGCGGTTGTAGTGGGGCTGAGGTTGTTACTGATTGGCTGAAGTGGACCAGTGAGTGTGTGGAATAATTATTTATCTCCGGTTACCTCTCCTGGTGATCGAAGCATTGGGGTCCATCGATCTTCTTGGGGTCATTCAAAGGATTACAAAGGATTACAAAGGCAAAGCATGCCGACAGGAGACCTTTTGATCCATATCTAGGTCGGATGCAAAAAAAGCAAAAAAAAAATAAAAATAAAAAAAATCATATTAATAATAAATTAAAACTATAACAATGTAAATAACAATTAAAATACATAAATAAATGCATTGGTATAGTTGAATAACAAACAAACAGGTAAATAGTAATTGATAATAAATTGACATATAACTAATAATAAATGAAAATCAGACAGACAAATTATAACAAAACAAAAACAAATAATATAACATAAATTATAATCATTACAGCATCTTACTTAGGTATTTATCTAAATGATTCTTAAAGCTTCGAACTGAACTACACTGCACTACCTGTGCAGGAAGTTTATTCCATTCATTAACTACACGGTTGGCAAAGTTGTTTCTACCTACTTCCAAATTGAATCTATTTCCGGACAGTTTGAGACCATTGTTTCTTGTCTGATTCTCATTCAATGTGAAAATTTGGTCACTTTTGATGTTGTCAATTCCCTTTAAAATCTTAAAGACCTGTATCAAGTCACCTCTGAGTCTACGCTTTTTTAGGGAAAACAGATTCATGTGCTTAAGTCGATTTTCGTATGATTTATTTTTGATATTTGGAATCAGTTTTGTGGCTCGCCGTTGTACTTTTTCCAGTCTGTCAATGTCTTTAATGAGATTCGGTGACCATACGGAAACAGCATATTCCAAATGTGGACGAACTAACGATTTATATAGCTTGTTAATGAGTGATGGACTTTTGAAATCAAAAGATCGCGCAATCAATCCCAGAATCTTATTTGCTTTCTCAGAGGCTGAAATACACTGCTTGGATGATTTGAGGTCGTTACTGATAATTACGCCGAGATCTTTTTCACTATCCACTTTTGTTAACGAATTTCCAAATAACTTGTAATCGTACTTGCTGTTATTTTTACCTATGTGCATTACTTTGCATTTACTTGTGTTAAATTTCATTAGCCACTTTTCAGACCATTGCTGTAATTTATCTAAATCTTGAATATCTAATTGGTTTGAGTGATCATTTGCCACTCCGCACAGTTTTGTATCATCAGCAAATTTGGAAACAGTAGATTTTAGTCCATGGTCTATATCATTTATATATACTATGAATAGAAGTGGCCCAAGAACGGAACCCTGAGGAACTCCACTTGCAACACTTTTCCATCCAGAAGTTTTTCCATTTAAAACAACTCTCTGTTTTCGACCTTTCAACCAATTACTAGTCCAACCTAATAGGCTACCACTTATTCCATGCAAAGCTAATTTAGTAAGTAGTCTTTCGTGTGGGACGGTATCAAAAGCTTTTGCAAAGTCTAGATATATTAAATCTATATTGTTTCTTTTGTCATAATTCGAGACAACTGTGTTGTAGAATTCGAGTAAGTTAGTCACGCAAGAACGTTTCCGTCTGAAACCATGTTGGCTATCATTTATCAAACGGTTACTTTCTAAATGATATTCGATAGCATCTCTGATGATAGTTTCCATTATTTTTCCTACGATCGAAGTCAAACTAATAGGCCTATAGTTATTTGGTTTCTTTTTGTCACCTTTTTTGAATATGGGAGTAACGTTAGCTAGCTTCCATTCTCTTGGGACATCTCCGGATATGATGGATTTCTTGAAAATAATTTCTAATGGAACAACAATCTCATTTTTCATTTCCTTTAAGATTCTTGGATGCCAACCGTCAGGCCCTGGTGTTTTATTAACTTTGAGTTTGTCTATACACCTTTTAATTGTTTCTTTTGTTATATTTACCGTAGTGAGTAAGTTTACCCCAGACTTTTCACAGGTTTCAGTTTGGAATTCACTTTGAGGTGTTTCGTTTACGAATACCGAGCTAAGATAATTGTTTAAGAGATTACACATTCCTTCATTTGAATATTCAAGTTGACCGTCAGCAGATAATAGTGGACCAATGTGATTCCTAACAACCTTTTTATCTCTAATGTAACTATAGAATTCTTTGGGATTCTCTTTGGATTTCTCAGCGATGTTCATTTCGTATTGTCGTTTCTTTTTCTTATTGTCTTTTTTAAATCTCTCTGTATTGATACATAACTTTCATAGTCATTAGATGCACCCGAGCACTTATATTTCTTATAAGCCTGTCTCTTTTTAGCAATACTTTTTTCAGTTTCTTTGTCGAGCCACTTTGGGCGAGCCTGATTTGGGGGACGTCTGTCCTTAAAAGGAATGTAAGTTTGAATCATCTTAGTGAGCGTATTTTGAAATATTTCCCACATCTGATCTACAGGTCTTTCGTTTAATTTTGCCTCCCAATCTGTAAGCTGAAGCTCCTGACGTAGTTCTATGAACTGAGCTTTACTGAAATCGGGTATTTTAGAAGCACAAGTATCTATTCTAAAATTGTTTAGGAGTTTGAATCTGACTAAGTTGTGATCGCTATTTGCAACAGATTCACCGACTGCTACATCAGTTGCCATGCTTTCGCGGCTAGTGATCAATAAATCGAGTAAGTTTCCATATCTTGTGGGCTCTTTTACATGCTGAATTAAGTAATTGTCACCAAGAAAATCAATCAAGCGACTACCTATATGGCCATGTTCAAGGGTCATCCAATCAATGTCAGTAAAATTGAAATCACCCATTATCAATATTTGTAGAGCCTCCACTTGAATATTAATTAATGCCTACAGGAATATATATATATATATATATATATATATATATATATATATATATATATATATATATATATATCGTACCGGGTGGCATTTCCCCCGTTTTATTATGCCTGCCTCCCGCCAGGCTATTATATTCATTCTCGTGCCCCCAACCCCCCTCGCATCAAAGGGCTGAAATAATATTGTACGTTATGTTTCCCTTTAATACATTTCTTTTTAGAAACACCAGACAATCACCCGCATGCTGTCTTCTTTAAGCCAGTACCTCGCTACATGCGACGGAGTTGACGGCATTTGGAACCTTGCCGCCAGCGAGTCGGACCAAGGGCATGGCACATTCAATTCCACGCTACAAAGTCCTCTGTAAGGGGCACCGTGCAAGCCTCCAGATGGGGGAGTGTTCGTAACGTTCAACCGAATCCCATTCTTTCTGGGATTCGATCTTATCCAGCTGACACCACTTTACTGAAGTTGTCCGCTACCTAAAGCCCCAGTCACACTATCATGATTCTCGTCAAATGTTGTGAATTTGTAAAGCTGCAGGACGACTTCGCCTACAGTATTCTAGACTTCACTAAGGACAATCCAACAATGTGTCTAATATCCGTATAGGTTTAATTTCTCTAAGTTCGTCATTCAGCTTCTCAATATGTGACGCAAAGGTGATTTGACATTTGGAG
Organism: Oratosquilla oratoria; assembly: GCF_046742065.1. NCBI lineage: Eukaryota > Metazoa > Arthropoda > Malacostraca > Stomatopoda > Squillidae > Oratosquilla > Oratosquilla oratoria. The sequence continues at coordinate 83,500,896 of NC_134783.1, forward strand.
ATTCGAAAAATAAGGAATTGCAAATGAAGTCGTTTCTACTCAAACGAACTTACTTGAGTCATGATCGTGTGACAGGGGCTGTGAACCCTCTACTCATCCATCCGTTCCTACCAGATAAATCAATCTCAATAAACCTTTACAAGGATACACAAGTAAATAAATAAGTAAACAAATAAATGAATAAATCATGCTAAATTATTAGTTTATATTTTATCTGCCGTGAGACGATCCATTTCAGCTAGGGGAGTGTGGGGAGGGGTAGGAGGGCAGGGGGAGTGGTAAGGGGGGAGGGGGAGGGGAGAAGGGTAGCCTAAGGGGTGAGAGGGGTTGTGCACCCCTCCATAGCGAGAGATTCGACCCCCACCACTCATGAGCGCATCTGTTAACTTTCGATGAATTTCACTTCAATATTTATTCTGGCTACCGTCAGTTGATTTATTCTTGATGACGAGGTTAACTCTCTCTGAAGCAGCGAAAGGGCTAGTCGCAAGAAGCACGTCGATTAACCGAATCACTGGACCCACCACCCCCTCTCTTATCAAGATCTGCCTCCACTCTATCTGCTGCTCATTAGCTTACACTCCCAAAGAGGTGTGTGTATGCATGTGTGTAATAATAATAATAATAATAATAATAATAATTATCGGTTTATTGGGTATAGCAGCATTACAGCTGAAAATATACATCCTACAAGGTTATAACAATATAAAACTATGACAGTGAAAAGATGTTGTTACGAGTATTCAAAAAACAGGAAAAAAAAAAAACAGTAAGCTGAGTAGTACAACAATGTTAATTCTTGTTGTTGATTAAGTCCACAAATGTCGGCATGGGGCTCTTCTAATACCGGTCGGTGCGTGCTCTGATCAGCTTGATGGTATTATGTTGCCGCACCTACAGCCGTGGTCGTGGTACCTGTGGAGGTAGCAGGTTCCGGTGCCGAGGATTTTTAACTAGGGTGACCGCAAACGACCTCAGGCTCTGAAGATAGCGGTCAGCAAGGGTGGGTAGTCCTAGTGTGGTGAGAGGGTGCTGATAGATGGTGTATTCTTGGCCAAGGATTGTGCGTGTGTGCGCGCGCGCGCGCGCGTGTGTGTGTGTGTGTGTGTATGTGTGTGTGCGTTATATGTATACATGAATACATGTATGTATATGCATGGGCGCGTGTGCATATGTGCGTATACATATTTGCATACGCGTGTACACAACATGCATCTTCTTTCATTAAGTACACCAAGAGCGTCATAAATTCTAATTAGTTCTTCTAACGTTTCATATTGGCCGCAAGAAAAAAAGAATAAATAAAAAAAATAAATAAATAAATAAACCGTCCCCTGGTTTACGGTTTCCTTTTCTTTTCATCCAATCAAGCTTGCCCCCACCCCGCCCCCTTTAACGCAATCAAGAATTCATTGGTCTCCAATGTCGCTGTAGCTCTAGTGGATGGTTTTAATTTCAACCCAGGAAATTTAATACAAAGTTTAAAAAGTGCCCAACGACATCTCACCCACCCGCACAAGAAAAAAAGGGGGGAAAGGGGGGGAGGGGGGAAGCAATGAGCTTTGTTTTTCTAAAGGAATTTCCTTCCCGAGACTTGCCACCAGGCCAGCATATGGCATCTGCCTCCCCCCCCCCCGCCCGACCTGTGTGGACACGCCCTAGGTCCCTACACTATACAGTACAATTGGTTCTTATCAAATGGATAGGAACATAATTTGTTGGACAATGTTTACATATTTCCATTTGTCCATAAACTTTCTTTTAGAAATTACTTCCTATACAGACAATGCACTGGTTACTTTTGCAGCCCTCCCTCTGACACGTACGAATAATAGTAGAAATACTACTACTACTACTACTACTAGTAGTAGTAGTGGTCGTACTAGCAGTAGTAGTAGTAACAGCAGTAGTACTGTAGTATTGGTATTAATATAGTAATACTGGCAGAACTAGTAGAGGTATATACAACAATACGGCATCAATTTTGTGGAATTGTGTGGTGAAAGCAGACAGGTCTTGCCTTCCACACAGTTAATTAGAATTAATAGAAAGAGTGGTAGAAGTACTGTAGGAATATTAGTACTGTAGTACAAGTGTTAGTAATGTTAATACTGCAATACTAATAGTAGTACTGTACTCCTCATCTCCACTCAAAGGAGGGGGATCTTTAATTTTCATTTCAATTATCCCTCATCTTTTCTGTACCATTTGTGACCAGGAACACTAGATTTCTTAAAGCCTAGTTGACACGGGGCTAGTTTCGTAGCCGCTAGTGCTAAAAGCCCCTTTGGGTTCTACCCCTCCTCTACTTACACAATGTCAACCGAATGTTAGTCAACTTCCTTCTAAACTATCTTAGTGTCAACACTTTGTCAGTTAACTTGCACTAGCGGCTACTAAACTAGTTCCGTGTCAACAAGGCTTAAGTGAGAATATGCTAGGCAGCGGCAGAAATTATGCTACATTGAAAAAATAATGCTAAATTTTTTGTTAAACTTGTTCGGTTTCTGTTATAGATTCTTAATATAGCATTATTGGAAATAATATACTACATTTAGCATAATTATGCTGAATCTGGTCATCCTGCCTGTGACACTCCGTTTCCGTCGTGATATTGTTCCCAGGGAAAGAAGCACTGGTTATGGGCGACGAAGCCCAAATAGTCCAGTAGTACTAGTCATAGTAAGGTAGTGCAAGTTGTCCACATATTCAAGTGGAAAACATTATCGTAGTCTCCAATGTAAGAGGCCGGTAGATAAAGGTAGGCATTTAAGGTAGATCGGAGGTAGATCGAGGAGGTAGAAGGACTGGGAGGAAATTTTATAGTCCTTTTTATTAGGGTGTTTAGATTCAGTGGCGACCGCGCCGACTGCGAGTGCTGAGTCGGGGAGTTTAGTCACCGTCCTATGTAAACAAACGACCGACGAGGTTATTGCATGTTGATACAGAGGTGACTGATTGTAATAATGCTGATGTAACCAAAACTGTAAGCGGACAGCCATCTCCGTTACGACATAATGCTTATGTAGCAATGTTACTAGGACTGTAAAAGCCTCTCGGATTGGAGAAAAATGTGTACGAGGAGAAATATTATTGGACAATGGGGAAACAGGCACGCCCTTAAGGTGTGGCACTTGTTTGAGAAGTAAAAGACTATGGATGGAAAAAAAAAAAAGTGACGTCAGAACGAAGGTGGCTAGACGCGACGTTGAGAATTCCTCTAGGGATTTTTCGGGTGTACTGATTTAGACCAACACGTTCACTGAAAATTACACCCTCGTTTTTATTCACCCTCAATCGGAACTTAGGCAGGGGGCCTACTTACCTGAACTTGAGTGAAACTTATGAATTAACAAGAAAACTCTAGAAAAGTACTGAAGAAGAGCAAAGACAGCAAAGAGGGGGAAAAACCTAGTGGTGATAACAAAAGGGGGTGGAACATCCAACACTGGACACCCCATTTGACAATTTGGATCAATTGTAGAATCCACACACACGCACGCAGGCGCACACATACATTCAGTAATGCTGCTATACCCAATAAACCGAATAATAATAATAATAATAATAATGATAATAATGATAATAATAATAATAATAATAACAATAACGATAATAATAATAATAATAATATTATTATTATTATTATTATTATTATATCGATCGGCAAAGGTCGGAAGCATTCTGCCGTCGCTCCGCGCTATCACTCAGGTCATGGTAACGTTATTCAAAGGAGTACAAAGGCTGAGCATGCCGACAGGTGACCTTTTGGTCCAAACCTAAGTCGGATGCGAAAAAATATATAATAATGATAAATAAGATCAATAAATATAAATTATAATATAAATAATAAATGAAATAAATAAATGCATAGGTATACTTAATAAATAAACAGGTAAATAGTAAATAATAATCAATCGACAGACACATATTAAATGAAAAACAAGCAAATAATAATAAACATACAGACAAATAATAACAAACAAGCAAATAACATCAAATAAATGGCAGGCATCAGCATCTTGCTTAGGCGTTTATCTAAACGAATCTTAAAGCTTCGAACTGAACTACATTGCACTGCCTCTGCAGGAAGTTTATTCCATTCATTAACTACATGGTTGGCGAAGTTGTTTCTACCCACTTCCAAATTAAATAATTTCCTGACAGTTTGAAGCCATTATTTCTTGTCGGATTCTCATTCAGTGTGAAAATGTTGTCACTTGATGTTGTCAATTCCCTTCAGAATCTTAAATATCTGTATCAAGTCACCTCTTAGTCTATGCTTTTTTTAGAAAACAGATTCATATGTTTTAGTCGATTTTCGTATGATTTCTTTTTGATATTTGGAATCAGTTTTGTGGCTCGCCGTTGTATTTTTTCCAATCTGCCAATGTCTTTAATGAGATTCGGTGACCATATGGAAACACCATATCCCAAACGTGGACGAACTAACGATTTATATTCATATTCTATAATTAATTTATAGTTTGGAAGCAATAATGGTTTGGTTTGGTTAGGTTACATTAGATTAGGTAAGGTAATAAAAAAAATACCATGACCTGAATGACGGCGCAGAGCGACGACAGAGCACCCCGGATCCTTACCCGTCATCGTGTGAGTGTGTGTGTGTGGGGGGGGGGTGTACTACTTCTGCGCCAGGCGATTTTACTCGACAGAATGGTTAAACACACCTCAACCTTATCTCTTTGTATTCTTTATCTATGTATCAAGATGACGCCAGTCAATTCCATTAAAAAAATCGAACGAGTTACACCCCTGTCTGGAACAAGCATTCCATACCTGTGAGCCACTTCCTCCAAGCCCACCTGGAGGTCGACCTTGACAGTCCTTCACGTGGAGGTTTGTAACGCCACGGGTGGTTGGGCGGGTGGAGGCGAGGGGGTAGGTGGGGAAGTGTTTTTTTTTTTTTTTTTTTTTTTTTTTTTTTTTTTTTTTTTTTTTTTTTTTTTCAATTCGGGAGTGAGGAATCACTCCCACGGGCTTTGTTTGAGCCCGTGTGGTTAACCGAGGCGACAATTCCAAGTATGCAATCAGACCTTTTTCGCTCCGATTTTCTATATATACATATTTTCATCACGCTGCTCCGCTTACGTAACAGGTTTATACATTACGAATCTCTGTCTACTCCATTGTAGGCTAAGGTCATTTTATGTTTTTTTTAGGCTAAAATACTGTGAATGTAAAGTTACTGGAATGTCTGTGAGGCTACTTACCGATTTTAATATATTTTATTTTTAAAAGTTTTGTAGTCCTAACTATGGCGTAAAGAAGCCCCTGTCACACACACACATACACACACGCGACTTAAGTGAGTTCGTTTGAGAAGAAACGACTTAGGTTACAATTTCTTTTTTAAATTTCCAAATGTTAAACCACATTTGCGTCATATATTGAGAAGCTGAATGACGAATATTAGACACATTGTTGAACTGTCCTTCATGAAGTCTAGAATACTGTTAGCGAAGTCGTCTTCCAATTTTTCAAATTCACAACATTTGACGAGAATCGTGATAGTGTGACTGGGGCTTAAGGATAAAGTAGTCAGTACCCTAGGGAGGCTTTCGTGACACCTCTACAGACCAGAGTCACGCATCATTCCTTTATGACTTGAGAAGTCTCCACTAAGCAAAACACTAGTCACCACCTTGAACTTCTTCTATCCCTCCGGTTCTTTCAAGAGAAGATTAGATAACTTTATGGATAAGGATAACGGGTTGCAAGGGACATGGAACTGCCTAGTGTAGGCCTTATGGTCTCTTAGTCTCCTCCATTCTTATGTTCTTATGTCATGCACCCGCCTTCAACCTATCCTTTACTACTGACTCCGTCTCTTCGACGCGGTACTCTCCTCAGAGATAGAAGCGCTGGTTACGGTTGGGAAAATACTTATACATTACTTCATTATACATTACTATACAATACATTACTTATACATCACTTCCACGTGATGCCCGGGGCGGGTCGGACCCGAAACCACACACAGGGAGGCGACGGCGCGGGTGGGAGATTGGGCGCTTCCAAGAAGCGTTTCAAGATTCAGCAAAGGCTGTCCTTAGTAAGCTACCCTTAGGCTTAGTAATGAACAAAGGCAAGAGGGGACAAAACATTTGTGTAAACACACACATACACGCGCACGCGCGTACACACGTATACAAACACTCAAGAGAGCACAGGTAAAGAGTACTCTTGCGCACGACGACCTGCACATTTCTGGTTGCCAACATTAGTATTTCGTCAGCGCTAACCGGCGCTTCTATCCTTGGAGTGGGTGGGCAATAAAGCACCGAAGATGTGGATTCATAGAGGTAAAGGTTAAATCTCAGAAGGGGAGCAGAAAGATGACAAAGTGATCAACATTCTTTTTTTTAGTGGAAATTGGTCTCCAGAGATTAAAAGAATACTGTAGGACTCTGGTCCGTAGGGGTGTCACTTAAGCCCCTCAAATATTGACACCATAAAACTTGTGCAGTCAATATAGGTTACCAACATACGAGCTGTGAGCAGGAGAGGTCCGGTCACCCCAACCATGGAGAAGAACTTAAGTAAACAACCGAAGTGAAGGAGGAGGAGGAGGAGGAGGAGGAGGAGGAGGAGGTGGAGGAGAAGGAAGATGAGGATGAGAAGGAAGAGGATCACTACCACCACTCAAGCACTCAACCCACCAAATCATGACGTCAGACCCATTCTGGAGAACTTTGCATAGCATGGTCCCTACGGAGCAGAGGCACGCAGTATTCTGTTATCACTAAGATTCCATTGGGGAAAAAAAAAAATGCTGCTCACTTTTACCTTCTGCCCTTCCTCAAATCCCTCCTTCACCAAATCCAAGAATCTACCTCTCCAGTGCTACACATTCCCCAAGAATAGAAGCGCTGGTTATTGCAGACACAATAAACGCAACAGCAGACCTGCCATCATTGAAAGAAAGAGGAGAAAGAGATGACTCGAGAGTAGTATCCAGTTCATTGAAGACAAAGAAGATCTCTTGTTTTGGGGCGGGGATGGACATCACGAGGTCATGGGAAACAACTGAAGAAGACTACAAATCTGAAGGATGTCAAGAAACAAATTTCCCTACAATTCAACCCCTGGAACACAGCCAAGAACGAATTTTAAGCTAAGTATGCTTGATGTATATCAAAGGCGGCACCGTACGAGCATAGCACCTGTCTTGTGTTAGGTAAATACAACACCGGAGCTAGACAAAAATTCTCTCTATTAGCTAAGTGTCGCACATGTCGACATGACGTCACGTGCCCCTCAGGCTGTGACGTCACTCACAAGCCCCCCCCCCGCCCCCCGCCTCTTGCAAGGGGCTATATTTGGTAGACACACTTGGGCTCTAAAGCAATCGTCTATCATGAATACAAATTTTACATTTGTTACTCGTTATTTGAAGTGTCGATTTCCAGGGACTCGCTCCACTGCTGACACAGCGCTCTGCCGGGACCCACGCACGTTTTGCTCCGTGCGATTATCGCTCAACGATGATCGTTCATGGCTCAATGATGATCGTCAAACGGTCGTTTTGAGCACTAATTTTTCTTTTTGAATAGGGTAGTTTTGTTTCGTGATGTAAAGTAACAGGCTGATCATTTCAACCGAACCTACAATCAACGCGTTTATCCAAATAGGATGCCAGGAGGGATGTAGGATGCGCGAAGAGGCGTTCTACTAACGTAACCGTCACCTTTGCCCAACGTGCTTAGACTCCCAAGGTACGCAGCTACCGGATACGAACGTGGGTCCATGTCGTGCCAAGCGCGGTAAGAATTAACAAGCCATTCGGCACACATAGAAAAAAAAATCCGTTTAATTAAATTTCATTCGCCTCCAACACCTACCTGGACCAATATAACTGATCACAAAAAAGGAAATCCTTCCCAACCCATGGACTTTCACTAAAGTAAATCCTTCATTATGTACAAACACAAACTTCACTTTTTTAACTGACCACTAAAGCAGGACCATTACCAATCATTAAAGCACTTTCTAAACAAATCTCTCCAGGCTATTTGGAAAGTAAACTTATCCATATGTAAGAAATAACATAATTTTCTTCCTCCATTTTCAAGCGAGTCGATAAAGAAAGGAGGGCACGTGCAAGGAGCCATTCATTGGCTCGCGGCCACGTCCAGACGGGTGGTCCCAGCACAAGAAAGACTCGCCAACCGAAAGCACGGCTCAGCCAGAGCGAAAGGTCAATCGTATGACCTTGAGGCACTGGGGTCAACATAAAACAGACTCGACGAAATGAGAGAGCGAACGAGTTTAGCCCCGCGAACAAAAAATAAATAAATATATAAATAAATAATAAGAGAGAGAGAGAGAGAGAGAGAGAGAGTTCCATTGCTTATTGTTCTGAATTACTTTTATCTTCCCTATATGTGACAAACACTCAAACAGTGTGAACACAGAGTACATGTGACTGAAGCAGACATGGAATTCCAAGGCGGGTTAGCATCTAGCTAAGAAGGGTAACGAATACACCTTTACTCGCGTTTCCCAAAAGTTTGCAACGTGTTCGTGTCATGCTACAAACACTATGGACGCGTCCACGGGTGCAACCGGCAAACCCAACAAAAGAAACACCGAATAAATTCCAACCCCATTTTACCCGCGTTTCTTCGGGTTTGCGACATGGTTGTGACATGTTCATAACATGTGACGAACATTAAAGAAGGGTCCAGAGGTACGGGTAACACGTGACTGACAAAACGAGAACAACTCCAGAAGGGTCTCTATATTTCTACTACTGCTAATAAGGACGTCTACACTACACCCATGTTTTCCTCATGTTTGCTACATGTTCGCAACACGTGATTGCGCGTACTAACAAGGACACCAATGTCCCCTGCCACCATACTTTGTCCTAGTTGACGCCAGACGATTTTATTTAGCTTAAGAGATATCCCACCGTGTGTTCGTGGTTTAAGCAATGTCGAAATAACCTCAAACGACCATCTGGAGCATACGGCTCGCTTTAAAGACTTTGTTCTAGTTAGCGCTCATGATTCTGTTCAACTTAATAAATTTCTATCAGGGCTTGTCGGTTGTGTACATTATATATATATATATATATATATATATATATATATATATACATATATATATATATATACATATATATATATACATATATATATACATATATATATATATATATATATATATATATATATTATATATATATATATATATATTCATCTATTACATCCATCTTATGGATCGAAGAGGCGGCACACCTCATCATTGTAACTCGTTTTATCCAATTTATCTATTCATCTATATTGCATGCAACTTATGGACCAAAGATAACATACTTCATCAGTGCAACTCGTTTGTACACACTTATTTAATTTATTCATTTATCTATTGCATCCTTATGGAGCGCAAGGCTAGCACGCTTCATCATTGGAACTCGTTTGTATACTTCTCGATGCATCCCCCACCCACCCCCCAGTAATCACTAAACATGGCGATATAACAATTATCATTTTCCTACATATAGTGAGACTCGTCTATTAAAACAGATCGTTCTCAACCTTCTACCGCAGTTGTTTCCTTTTTTTTGTCATTTCTCCCTACAACCAGTTCAATCATCCAGATTTCCCCCTTCATAGCAAAAGACACTGTGACTATTTACTAATTTATTTTAATAACTTACAAATATACTGATAGATATATAGTTACATGTAAAGTACACCGCTATCTACAACAGGCATACTCTCTCTCTCTCTCTCTCTCTCTGTCAGGCATGAAGAAATACATCTGTTATTGTTATTACTGGTAGGCAGTGTAACTAACCCCCCCCTCCCCCGCCCTGGTAGCTTCAAATTTCCCCCAGTTTGGGAAATGCTGTTCTACCGATCGCATCACACGGACTAAAACTACTTCGATCAGCATCTTTGCCCCACAAATTTTCTTGGGATGAAGTTATATCCGCTTTTATTGCTAGAGGTTAAGGCCTTGTTCACATTAGCGGTTTGAACCGCGCGGAAACGGCGGTGGTTCCGTACAGTCAAGGACAGCCTGCGCGTTTGTATGTGAACGCCTCCACTGACTTGAATTGTAATTGAACCGCCGCGGTTGGAACCACAAGTGTGAACAGGGCCTAATTAATCCCACCTGGCTTCCCCCTCCCCACAGGGGAGGGAGTGGGGGAGGGGATGTTTAGAAAGTCGATCCGAAATAGAACTACTTTCGTCTTTCTTGGACGTAAGTAATCACCCCCCCCCCCCAACAAAATACGACAACCAGAGGCCACCCCGATCCCCCCACCAAAAAAAGTAAGAAAATAATAAATGAATAAATTATTGTTCCTCACCCTCTTTCACTAGCTGAAACTACGCTACGTTTCTCTACAAAAACAAAATAAATCAAATCATCAAATAAATAAATACACAAAATAGGATAATTAGAATAACAAAACAAAGAAAATAAATAAACAAACAATTGCCGAGCCTCTCCCAGTCATTTCCTCCACGGGGTGAAGATTCCACGGACAGATCCAAGCACGCACGCGCGCACGCACACACACACACACACACACACACACACACGTACACTGTGCATAATCCGCTCTAGCTGGGTGGTCTATGCGATGGACACGGCGATTCCTGAATGCGGTAGATGTGGTAGCTGATGTGGCGACGGCAGCGGCGGTGGTGGTGGTGGTGGTGGGGGCACGTCTTGTGGTGGCGATCGCTCCTTCGATACGAGTGATTGACGACGTGATGGTGGTGGTAGAGGTGGTAGTGGTGGTGGTATATGTGGTAACGGGGTCGGTGGTGATGGTAGTAGTTGTGGTGGAAAATGTGGTAACGAGGTCAGTGGTGGTGGTGGTAGATGTGATAATGGCTTCGTTATTGGTAGTGGTAGATGTGGCAATGGAGTAGGTGGTGGTTGCTGTGGTAAGTGCTGAAGTTGGTGATTTTGTCGTACTGGTTAAGGTTGTGGTAGGTGATGTGGTAGAGGTGGTAGGTGCTGTGGTGGCAGTGGGTGGTATAGTGGGTGGTATAGTGGCTTCGGGTGTTGTGGTGGTGGTGCAGGGTGTTGTAGTGAGTGTTGTGATAATGGCGGATGGTATGATGGTGGTAGGTGATATGGTAGTGGTGGTAACCGTGTTAAAAATGTGTATGTTTGTTGTGGTATGTGTTGCATAGAACGAGGTCATCAATCGAAAGCAAAATTGATAAATAGACACGAGGTCAGCAATCGAGAGCAAAATTGATAAATAGACAGACGGTAAAAATACACAAATACAAAAAAATACGAATAAAACTAAATTAATAAAAAAAATATTGAGCATAATGACACACTAAAACCAGACTATAATCCAAGCGACCTTTCCTTTAAGACCCAAAATATACAACAGACCTCGATCGACCTGACACTCCGACAAACAAGCGAGACAACCGTGGCCATGTTAAGTCAATCAAACCTCCACTCCTCGCATTCTTAAACGAAAATTGGGGAGCCCAAAACCACACACACACACACACACACACACACACACACACACACACACACACACACACACACACACATACACGCACACACACACACACCGTGACAACAAACGACACTTACGCAACAAGTTCGACATTTATTACTCATTTTCGGGGCCCTAAAATTTCTTAATCGATTTTAATATTACAGTACATTGCAACTGTGAGATATGACAACCGTCAGCCATGAAAGATAGGTGGAAAGGTCACACCATGGGGCACTGACCTACGACACGTCTGGACACACACAAATGTCATTTAGTTACTAAATACCCCCCTCTTCCGTACAATGCGGTACTTTTTCTTTTATTCTGGCTGCCGCCGGGCGATTTCATTAATCCCCGTGGCACGCCCACCTCGATGAAACCCTTCTCCCATTTATCCTAGCTGCTGTCAGGCTATTCTATTCATCTAAAGCAAGGTTTACACGCTACGATAAATTGTAGCGATTTATTGTAATGACAAATTGTAACAACCTTTTCATTACAATAAATCGCTACAATTTATCGTAGCGTGTAAACCTTGCTTTAAGAAGGAAATAGGCAAAAACTGGCCAACCAACAGAGTGCTTAACGAATGGAATAGACTTCGTAACGATACAGTAAGCGCTGAAAAAACGAATTGTTTTACGAAAAGGTTAGATAACTTTATGAATGGGAATGACAGGTGGTAAGAGACATGGAACTGCCTAGTGTAGGCCTCATGGTATCTTGCAGCCTCCTCCATTCTTATGTTCTTAGTAGCCATACCGTAAGCGCTGAAACTATTGGTCGTTTTAAGAGAAGTTTAGATAACTTTATGGGTGGGGATGACAAGTGGTAAGGGACATGGAACTACCTAGTGTTGGCCTTGGGGTCTCCCTCATTCTTATGTTCTTATTAACCCCTTTCTTAACGGGTTGCACTTTTCCCATGTATCCTATCTGCCGTCAAGCTATTATCTTCTCGTGTAAAGATAAAATGAACAGATGATGTTCATCATGAACACACAATAACGTTCATTCCCGTGAACTTTTGTTCTCGTTCCGTGACGAAACAAGCACTGTTGCCACGACACAGGCGCCGTTGCCACATCAACCACGTTGTCAAGCAAGCAGGTGGTCCACACGGGAATCTTGCCAACTGTACACTCACTCGAGACCATAGTCGCTTCACCACACTGACATGACGTCACATTGGTACGTCACACTGACATTACGTTACAGTGACATGACATTATGCTGACATAGAGAGAGAGAGAGAGAGAGAGAGAGAGAGAGAGAGAGAGAGGGGGGGGGGATCCAGTCCCTTAGAGCAGCCTCCAGGGCTAGACTGGAGTCTGGAATACCACTCTGTCAAGAACCAGAAGACGTTGCGCCGGCTGATAAGGATGAGCTATCCTGTTAACTTGCCATGTTTGTTGTTATACTGTAATTCGATTGCAACAGACTAACAACGTCAGGAAGACTTTAGTTAGAAAAATAAACATTTAAAATAATAAATAAATAATACGTAATAAATCACGTGATGCAATACAGTAATTCTGCTGTATTACTTAGGCTAGAATGTCAAAGAAGTTATATGATACAACGAAGAATGTATTATGGTAGATACTGTATTGCCTGATGCAATATGCTTCTGTTGCAAACCTTTGATGGGTATCAAAGCATTAGAGAAGATGCCGTGAAAAACTAGGTCAACAAAGATATGGAGTTGAATATATAAAAAAGCGAAAAGGATAAGGGATTGAATAATAGGTACAATACAGACAAACAGAATGAAAGATTGGACGAACAAACAAAAATACTTATGAACTTTACCAAGATGATACGACTCATTAGTAAGTGTAAGTCAGCCAAACGAATCTACATTTATCAAGGGAAATATCTACAACATAAAACATGTCCTTATTCAAGACACAAAAGCCAAGAACAAAACAAAAGGGGAGAAACGCATAAAACACAAAAGGACCAAGTACAATGTACCGTGGAAACGAGAACAAAGTAACAAAAGGCTAAGAATGAAAAACAAAGCAAACGTTGAAACCTTAACTGCGCCAGACCTCGTCCAGTAATCCCTTCGCTGGTGATGGAGTCACACACACACACACACACACACACACACACACACACACATACACAGTAGTCATTATAAAATGATAAGTCCCACCCGGTGTGAAAGAGATCGATAATGATAGATCCAATCATGTTTATATCAAAAGTTAATAAATTTTCTTTCCCAATCCGAGCTCAACTGCTCGATAGCCCGTTCTATCGCCTCATAAAGAATACAGTGACAGAACTTGTTCATTTTTCTTGAAACTTCCACGAACAGAGAGACGATGAAATGTTGCCAACAAAAACTCACGTGCACAACCACCAAAACTAATTGCGAAGCTGCGTCTAAGATGGAGACAACCGAGGCTACCAAGGTAGAGGACCCATATCCAAAAGGTCTGTCTGTTCGTTCAGGTCTCCTTCGGGCTCACGTTCACTAGTCGCTGGCCTGATCCAAGTTCATATTACAGAGTTTATGGGCCTTACTGCTGCTTGGTTGTTGTTATAAAGTTTATCCTGTGTATCTGAAAAACGTAATGGGGGCGCGCATGCACGCACACACACACAATACTTCCTCACATACACATACACACTACCCATACTAAAAACACTATCCATACTAAACATACTATACAAATGACACAAACAATACATATCACAGGCGTACTAAACGCGCTATACATACTAAACACAGTGTATATACTGAAAGTTCTAAACATACTATACACACTAAACACATTACACACGCGAGCGAGCACACACACACACACACACACATATGAGCTAGATCAGTCATATATGAGCTCTGAGATCTCTTCCGGGAGGGAAATAGCTCTCGATCACGAGTCTTACATTTGATCCAAGACCAAGGTGAATCACGCGCGCGCACACACACACACACACACACACACCATTCAAGGCACGAACACGCTCCCACCCAAATTCGTTGAAAATGTTTGTCACCCATGTGGTTTGTGAGCGCTAACTTTGTGTAATATATTCGTCGTCCAAGGGTCCAGCCCATTCACAACTTCCCGCATTTGCAAAACTCCACAACACCGATCCCACCCAAGGTGGCAACAATTCCATTCGAAAAAACGTTTGGGGTCAGGAGTCATCTATCACTTCCATCTTCTTCTTCTTCTTCTTCTTCTTCTTCTTCTTCTTCTTCTTCTTTCCCTTCTCGACGAAGAATCACGAGCATCATGATTATGATCTCGGCTCTCTACAATCTCTTTTTCATCGACAGCCGTTCCTATATACCAGACCACAAAATTATTCAAATTTTCGAACCTAACGGTCATAACTGCCTACTGTATCTTTGTAAATATCTCGCGAGGGTTTATAAACTATTCATCAGCGGTTAGCTAAATCCTGGGTCTAACAAAAAAAAAAAAAAAAAAAAACAGGAACAATCTCCCATGTGATGTATTAAAGCTTTCTGAAGATTTACATTCAGGACACCAATGCAATATATTTTTGGTCAACCGCCCACGCCAAGACCACTGGCCGAACTGACCTCATCTTTACAACTACACTATAACTTCGAGTTCCACCAGCTTTCCTTCTTTTTCTAAGCCCTCTGAAGAACGAGAAAATGAACCAGGAAAAAAATAAATAAATAAAACCGGACACAACTACTGAGGGAAAAGTAGAACTAACAATGGGTCAAAGGAGTAGGCAAGATCATAGAAAGAGAGCAGGGTAGGGCTTGTAGTAATGAATTTGATTATTTGGACAAATTCATAGGTTCAAGAAGGAAATAGGAACAAACTGGTTTACCAGTAGAGTGATTAACGAATGGAATACACTTAGTAACCATGTAGTGAGCGCTGAAACTATCGGTTGTTTTAAGGGAAGATGAGATAACTTTATGGATGGGGATGATAGGCGGTAATGGACGTGGAACTGCCTAATGTAGGCTTCATGTTCTCTTGCAGTCTCCTCCTGTTGTTTAGTTTCCTTAAGACCACTTCGATAATGAATAAAATCTCATTACATCCACTAACCTCCACAATTTTGGCTCCACTTGTGAAAATCTTTGGACCCCCAGGGGTCTATTTGGACCCCCAGGGGTCTACTGGAGCACAGCTTAAGAACCACTGGTCCAAATATTCCCATTCAATCCCATGGTCGGGTCCGAGGACTCTTGAACAACATAAGTAGAAAAACTGTTCCCCAGATACTTCAGAAACTTTTCTTAGATCAGTCTCGACTTGAAAAATAACAAATTAAACAGCTTCCACCATGACACCTACCTGGACAGCCTGCCCTTGCATGGAGATGATCATGAATACAAATCGCTGCTGAGTCTTTCCAAGCAATAAATTTACATCAAAATTGGATAATCTGGCGATTTCACAGTCGCCTATCAGCTTGGGAGGGAACACTCACCACACGCGCACGCGAACACACGCACACACATACACACAAAACACACACACACACACACGCGCACACACACACACACACACAAACACATGCGCGCATACACACACACACACATACACAACCACACACACACAACCACGCACATACATACATATACACACACTCACACACACACACACAAACACGCATAAACACACAACCACGCACACACACAAAACCACACACAACCACACACGCACATAAAATCACACACAACCACGCATGCACAACCACACACACACATACACAAAACCACGCACACTCACGCGCACACAACCACACACACACAAACACAAAACCACACACAGCCACGCACACACATAAAACCACGCACAACCACGCACACACAACCACACATACACACACAACCACATACACAATCACACACACACACACACACACACACAACCACACACACACACAACCACGCACATACACACACAAACACGCAAACACAACCACGCACACACACAACCATGCACACACAAACAAAACCACACACAACCACACACGCACATAAAACCACACAACCACACACACACACACAAAACCGCACACAACCACGCACGCATACAAAACCACGCACGCACACCACACACACACATACACACACAACCACGCACACACACAAAACCACGCACACACACAAACCACACACACACAACCACACACACACACAAAACCACGCACAACCACGCACACACAACCACACATACACACACAACCACACACACAAACACACGCACACACACACACAACCATACACACACACACAACCATACACACACACACAGTCACAAACACACACACACACACACAGTCACACAGCATGGGTGCCGTCAACCAGGCCGGTATCATGCAAGCCTCCTACTCTGACTTTTCCGATATTAATTCCAATCAGAATATTTACTTGATGGCATATGTAGCCTACCTGCAGACTGTGTATTCTTTATCACGGGGCATACCCATCCCCTTATTTTTGGAGGGAGGGAGGAAGGGAGGAAGAGGAGGGGCAAGAGGACGAATAATAGGAGTAAAAGGAGGAATAATAGGAGGAAGGAAGGAAAGGAGGGGAGGAAGCAAGGAAGGAAAGGAAAGGAGGGAAGGAAGCAAGGAAGGAAAAGAGGGAAAAAAGGAAGGAAGGAAACAAGGAGGAAAAGAGGAAGAATGGAAGGATAAATAGGGTGGGGGAAGCGAGGGGATATGCAGAGGAAGGAAGGAATGGAGAGAGAGAGGAATAGAGGGAGGAAGGAAGGAAGGAAGGAAGGAAGGAATGGAGGGAGGGAGGAAGGGAGTCCACCTCACTCCACCAAGTTGATAACAAGTTGGCGGACAAATGACAGACCAAGGCGGACAACCCACCGCCCCCCAAATCCCTCCCATGATATCAATTGTCCTCATCCGTATCCCGTCCTCTCCCAGCAGCAGCAGCAGCAGCAGCAGCACTACGCAAAATCACGTGACCTGGATAGTCTGAATCTATTGATATTCTAACGACTCGTTCTGATACTTTCTAACCTTACACAGCCACCGCGTCCCTACCAAAGCCTAGCAGAGTTCCTCCCCCTCCCCCTCCCCCCCGCACCACCCCCCCCGACTCCCCAAGTCATGAATAACCGTCATTCTTCATTGTGGGCGCGGGGGGGGGGGCGTACCAAGTTCCCTTCCAGTTTCTGCGCTCCCCTCCTCCGGGCGGCCCGCTCCTGATGGAGGAAGGGAGGAAGGAAAGAAGGAAGGCGGGAAGGAGGGTGGGAAGAAGGAAAGAAGGAAGTAAGGGAGTGAGGGATGAAGGGGGTGAGGGAGGGAGAAAAGAAGGTAGGAAGGGAGGAAAGAAGGGAGGGAGTAAGGGAGGGAAGGAAGAAGGTAGGGGAATAGAGAGGGAATGAAGGAGGGGAGGAAAGGAGGGATAAAGGGAGTGAGGCAGGAAGGAAGGAAGGGAGTGGGGGAGGGAAGGAGAAAGAAAGTAAGGAAAGGAGGAAGAAAGGGAGGAAGAAAGGGAAGAAGGGAGGGAAATAGGGAGGGAACGAAGGAAGGGAGGGAGGAAGGGAGGGAAGAAGGGAGAGAGGGAGGGAGGAAGGGAGGGAAGAAGGGAGAGAGGGAGGGAGGAAGGGAGGGAAGAAGAGAGGGATAAAGGGAGGAAGGAAGGGAAGAAGGGAGAGATAAAGGGAGTGAGGGAGGAAGGGAGGAAGGAAGGAAGGAAGGAAGGAAGGGATAAAGGGAGTGAAGAAGAAAGGAAGGGAGGAGGGAAGGGAAGAAGGGAGGGATAAAGGGAGTGAGGAAGGAAGGGAGGAAGGAAGGGAGTAAGGAAAGGAGGAAGAAAGGAAAGGAGGAAGAAAGGAAGGGAGGAAGGAAGGAAGGGGGAAGGTAGTGAGAGAAGAAAGGGAGAAAAGAAAGGAGGGGGAAGAAGGAAGGGCATGAGGGAGGAAGGAAGGAGGGAGAGAGTGAGGAAGTGAGGGAGAGAGTGAGGAAGTGAGGGAGGAATGAAGGGAGTAAGGGAGGAATAAAGGGAGTAAGGGAGGGAGGGAAGAACGGAGGGAAAAAGGGAGGGAAGAACGGAGGGAAAAAGGGAGGAAAGGAGGGAATGAGGGAGGGGGAGGAAGAAAGGGAGTGGGGGAAGAAGGAAGGGAGTGAGGGAAGAAGGAAGGGATGGAGTGAGGAAGTGAGGGGGTGAGGGAGGAAGGAAGGGAGTGCGGGAGGAATAAAGGGAGTAAGGGGGGGAGGAAGAGAGGGAGAGAGGGAAAAAGGGAGGAGGGAGGGAGGAAAAAAGGGAGGAAGGGAGGGAAGAAGGGAAGAAAAAAGGGAGGAATGGAGGGAAGAAGGGAGGAGGGAGGGAGGAAAGAAGGAAGGGAGGGAAGAAGGGAGGAATGGAGGGAAGAAGGGAGGAGGGAGGGAGGAATGGAGGGAAGAAGGGAGGAGGGAGGGAGGAAAGAAGGAAGGGAGGGAAGAAGGGAGGAATGGAGGGAAGAAGGGAGTGAAGAAGGGAGTGGAAGGAAGGGAGGGGAAAGGAAGATAGGAGGGGAAGAAGGGAGGAAGGAAGGAAGGGAAGAAGGGAAGGAGTAAGGGAGTGAGGCAAGAAGGAAGGAAGGGAGGGAGGGAGGGAGGGAGGGAGGGAAAAAGGAAGGAATGGAGGAAGGGAGGGAAGAAGGGAGGGAGGGAAGGAGGAAGGGAGGGAGGGAAGGAGGAAGGGAGGAAGGGAGGGAAGGATGAAGGGAGGAAGGGAGGGAAAGAGGGAGAGAGCAAGGGAGGAAGAGAAGGGAGGGAGGGAAGAAGTGAGAAAGAAAAGGAGGGAAGAAGGGAGTGAGGAGGGCAGGGAGGAAGGAAGAAGAGATTCATTGTTTTGTGTCGTGGTTACCCACTTTATGCCATGAATAACTATACAGCATAGAATTATATCACAACAACAACTACTACTACTACTAACAGAAATAAAAAAAATAGTACAGTGGTGATAAAATAGTAGTATAGTAGGAGTATTTGAAGTAGTAATAGCAGTATAATATATACCAATACAATACTTGTGATAAACTTGGCATCAACAACATTAATAAAAAGACAACAATGATGAAACAATATGTAATGAAAAGAATGACAATAAACTTTTCATAACCTTTCACTCCTTGACTTCGTTCAATTGTCACGCCTGACACAACATCACTCCTGGTCATTGCGCTCCCACCGTGCCAGTCACGTTACTTCGACATGATACCACTTGATCATTTTTTTCACAACCATTCCCAGTAGGCCCAGTTCTATCGACCAATCATTGGGCTTCGGGCAAATAGGAGGAAGAGTCAGTCGCGAGCGAAGTCTAATGAAAAGCTTCGATTTAAGCTTGACGTAAGTCGAGACACGTTTGGACCTTCTCTTCTAAATTGGAGAGAGAGAGTGAGAGAGAGAGAGAGAGAGAGAGAGAGAGAGAGAGAGAGAGAGAGAGAGAGAGAGAGAGAGAGAGAGAGAGAGAGAGAGAGAAAGAGAGGAGAGAGAGAGAGAGAGAGAGAGAGAGAGAGAGAGAGAGAGAGAGAGAGAGAGAGAGAGAGAGAGAGAGAGAGAGAGAGAGAGAGAGAGAGAGAGAGAGAGAGAGAGAGAGAGAGAGAGAGAGAGAGAGAGAGAGAGAGAGAGAGAGAGAGAGAGAGAGAGAGAGAGAGAGAGAGAGAGTGAGAGAGAGAGAGAGAGAGAGAGAGAGAGAGAGAGAGAGAGAGAGAGAGAGAGAGAGAGAGAGAGAGAAGAGAGAGGAGAGAGTAAGAGAGAGAGAGAGAGAGAGAGAGAGAGAGAGAGAGAGAGAGAGAGAGAGAGAGAGAGAGAGAGAGAGAGAGAGAGAGAGAGAGAGGGGGGGGGGGATGTACTACTATTTCCTACATCCCCATAATATTTCCTAACACAGCGAGCGGGTGGGGGGGTAATCATTATGTATATTCAGACCAATGAATAAGCACGAAAAGAACTTCCTATTGGAGAAAGTGACTGTATGACTCAATGCAAAATATCTCTCCCTCTCTCTCTGTCTCTCTATCTCTCTCTGGTAACGATGGACACCTGCATTCTGAGAAAGACTGGTTACATTTATAGGTAATTGTCAGTGTTACGAAAATAAATAAATAAATAAATACATACAACTAAACAAACCAAATAATGATAAAAACATAAAATAAGTCAATAAACAAAAGAAAAAAAAAAGAACAGAGGAGTGGTCTGGGCGGATGAAATAAAAGAAATGAATGAATAAATTAATAATAAATGAAAAATAAACAAGAAAAAACAATAAAATGAAATAAATGAATAATAATAGAAAATAAATAAATGAATAAATAAATATCTAAATAAAAACAAAAAGAGGAGAACAGAGGAGTATGACAGTCATTCCCAAAGCTTTGAGGACATTTTGTATCATTCTCCAGACTTGCCACTCCCTCTTCCTCTTCCTCCTCCTCCTCCTCCTCTGAGCGCAACTTTCTCTCCTTCTGCCGCCTCCAAGACCGAGCATTACCATTTCAATCTCATCAGGCAACTTCGCCCCAACGACAATCTTCGTCGCTCCCTCCTGCTCCCTCTAGATGTCCTCGCTCCCTCCTCGTTCCCTTTATCAATTGCGAGATTCCTCCAGTCAGTCTTAAGGTACGTTTTGCTCTGTGCGATTAATCATCGCTCAACGATGATCGTTCATGTCTCAACGATGTTTGTCAAACGATTGTCTAGAGCACTAATTCTTTGTTTTTGAGTCATGAGGCTGTTTTGCTGCGAACGACTGCCACTAGAGTTGCCAAAAACAAAGAATTGCTCTAGATAATCGTTTGACAATCATCGTTGAGCGATAATCGCACCGATCAAATGTACCTTTATTACTTGTATTTCTTCCTCCTTTTGTCTCCCTATTCCTTAAACGAGTGAAATATTTTTGAGGTGGTCACCTAAAACGAGATACAAAGTTCATCTTTCCATTCAAAGGAGTCCCCGTATGGAGTTGACTATACAAGTTTTACGTAGTTGAAATCTTAGGGGGACTTCAGTGATATCCCTACGGACCAGACTCACGCAGCATTATTTTACGAACGAAGACTAGAGAAAAAAATAAATAAATAAATAAATAAAAAAAAAAATTGCCCACTTTATTATCCTCCTTAGGACCCCGTCACACAATCAAGAATCTCGTTAAATGTTATGAATTTGAAAAATTGTAAGACGATTTCGCTCGCAGTATTCCAGATTTCCCTAAGGACAATTCAACAACGTGTCTAACACTCGTATAAGTTTAATTTCTCTTAGTTCGTCATTCAGCTTCTCAGTATAAGACGCAAAAGTGATTTGACATTTGGAGTTTCGAAAAATAAAATATCGTAACCCAACTCGCTTCTACTCAATCGAACTCACTTGAGTCGCGTGGATGTGACCGAGGCTTGCAGAAACTCTGTAAAGGGGCATTTAGACGGCCAAACGGTTTGACAAACCCGGTTTGTCAAACAATTGTTTGAAGTTATGTTTGACCGTGTGAATAGGGTATTTGGTTGTCAAACACGTTCGACAAACGTGTTTGACGACCAAATACCCCATTCACACGGTCAAACATCACTTCAAACACTTGTCTGACAAACCGGGTTTGTCAAACTGTTTGACCGTGTAAATGGCCCTTAAGAGTGTCTTCTCCCCTAAAGGAAGACCAAGAAACTACGACCGCCTCTTCGGCCTTCCATCATGACCAATGAGCTGCCGTTCCACAGGGCTACTGGCCAATCAGAGACGCGTCTTCGGTGCGATATTGTCCCCAGAGGACAGAAGCGCTGGTTATTATTGTTGTTGAAATACCGAGACAACTCGGCACCTTCCGTGTCCCTTCCAACGAGCCTCCCTCACTCTTCTTACAACACCGGAATTTCCACCTTTCCCTCCACCTCCTCTTCCATTCTCCTCCTCCTCCACCTCCTTATGCTTCTTTCCTCCTCCTCCTCTTATCCTCCTTCTCCTCCTCCTTATCTTTCTCTTTCCCCTCCTTATACTATTTCTCCTCCTCCTTATCACCATTCTCCTCCTCCTCCTCCTCATCCTTTTTCTCCTTCTCCTCTTCCTCCTTCCTTACCGTCTTTCTCCTCTTCCTTATCCCCTTTCTCCTCCTCCTCCTTGTCCCCTTTCTCTTTCTCGTCCTCCTTGACGCCTTTCTACTTCTCCTTATCCTCCTCCTCCTAATCTCCTTTCTCTTTCTTATCTCCCTTTCTCCTCCTCATCCTCTTTCTCCTCCCCCACTATTATCCAACTGATTGACCCGAGTTCCAACGCAAGGTCTGACTATTCAAATCAAGTCCAGATATAAATTATTATTATAATTTTTTTTTTTTACTTAAGACTCTACCAAGGAATCGCCATTTTAACTCTCTTGCCGATTTAATTCAGTTGAAATGGTTCCTCTGGGTGTTGGGAGGTCAAAAGTAGTCGAACTCTGTAAAACCTTATAAGAGTTTGTTCTGACTAACCAGACGATTTTCTTCAGCTTAACCCCTTCCCTACCGAGGCGGTGCCACGGAGATGAACAAAATCGCCTGAATACGATAGAAAAATGTCGCTCGGTGCGGAAGAGTAAGATCGAGGGAGGCACTAAGGGTTATATTCCGGATCATTCCTTTCGGAATCTCGACCCTACGGTCTACTGATGAAGTTGTTCTGTGTTCGGCTTCCAGGCAGTCAGGATTGGGTCTTCCGTGATGATGAACAGTGGGATGGTCGGGCTGGCAAGGACGGCAGCCCGGGCTTTTGTTCTTTATGTCTGGTGCATCTCAGAGATGCAAAATGTTGGGGTGATGCCTTTCCTCTCCCCCTCCCCTCCCTACCAGCACCACCTCCCGCGCGCATGGTACGGTTTATTTTCTCTCTTCTTTCTCTCCTCTCCTCTTTTTTCTCTTCTCTCCTCTTTCTCCTCAGCACACTAGGGGGTCTGGAAACCCGATTAAAGCCGCGACAGGTACAGATAACCATCATCACCCTCCTGTTCCAGGTGGCCACATCATAAACCAAAAGGTCTCACACTCGTTAGCGTCATTGTAGTCTCTGGTGGTGCGATCTAGAGCGTCCATGGCCATCTCCGTCTTGACCTGGCTCTCTTAGTATGCAGGGCTAAGGTGACGGTCTCGTAGTTCGTCGCTTCCTTTAGTAACCTTATATCAGTTAGAGGTCTCTCATAACCCACTGCCCTCGACACGTAAGACAGATTTCGATCAACTCCACCACATTCCCATCAATGTACACGCACGCGCGCACACACACACACACACACATACACACACACACACACATACACACACGCACACGTGTGGGGTGGGGAGGGGAGAACAGTTAGTACGTCTTCGGCAATAATCAGTGCTTATATCCTTAAGGACAATATCGCACTGAAGAGGTGGAGTCGTAGAATTGGTAGAGTAGATTTAAAGAGGGCAGAAGAACAGTGTGAGTAAAAGATAAAAGTGATCTACATCCTGTTTATAGCGAGGAGAGAAAGAGAGAGAGAGAGAGAGAGAGAGAGAGAGAGAGAGAGAGAGAGAGAGAGAGAGAGAGAGAGAGAGAGAGAGAGAGAGAGAGAGAGAGAGAGAGAGAGAGAGAGAGAGAGAGAGAGAGAGAGAGAGAGAGGGGAGAGAGAGACAATATCGCACTGAAGAGGTGGAGTCGTAGAATTGGTAGAGTAGATTTAAAGAGGGCAGAAGAACAGTGTGAGTAAAAGATAAAAGTGGTCTACATCCTGTTTATAGCGAGGAGAGAGAGAGAGAGAGAGAGAGAGAGAGAGAGAGAGAGAGAGAGAGAGAGAGAGAGAGAGAGAGAGAGAGAGAGAGAGAGAGAGAGAGAGAGAGAGAGAGAGAGAGAGAGAGAGAGAGAGAGAGACACGCATCAAAACACCAAATCTCCTTTGACCACAAGATCCACCTAATAGCGATCGGTCCAACTACCGGAACGACTCGAAGGCCGGAAGGAGTCCGGCTTCTCAACGAAATCGCATTCGGGTCGAAAATCCCAAACGATACAAGAAGAGACTGGAGAAGGCACTGGAGAAGGAGGAGAAGAAAACTGAGGAGGAGGAGGAGTAGACGAAGGATGATGATGAGACAGACAGACTGAGGAGGATGCGGAGACGGACGAGTAAGATAAGGAGGAGACGGAGGAGGAGGAGGTAGACAAGGAGAAGGAGAAGGAGAAGGAGGAGGAGGAGGAGCAACAGCGGCTGTGCCTCGTCGCGCCGCTCGTAAAGTATCACGACTCTGGGAAATTGAAGCTTCTGGTCCGAAAACCAAGAACTCTTTACTGCTCACACACAATGAGGAAAAATAGCTATTTTAAGGAAGCGAGACTGTGTATGTGTGTGTTCGCGAGTACGCGATTTTACAAACCAGAGTGTACAATTTTGTATTATAAAAATGTCCTTTTCTTACCTCCTCCCCACCATATGGTAACTTTCCTTCATGTCAGACACCATATGGGGTATCGAGTGCACAAGTCTTATGTAGTTAATATCTCAGGAAATTTAGTGGCATCCTTACGGATCATATTCACGCAGATTTTTTTCTGATG
>NC_134783.1:83530930-83540930 GCF_046742065.1 Oratosquilla oratoria
TCGTGTGCACAAGTGTATGTGTATCCATGCACGTAGGTACGTAACATGTATGTATAAATATATGACTGTAAGTGTGTATGTACGCATGAGTATATAAGTACTCGGTATACATCTAGGCACACACACACACACACACATATATATATATATATATATATATATATATATATATATATATATATATAGTAAAACTGTGGAAGCTGCACATATCACCACCAGGGCAATAACAATGACAGGGACGGATTTAAATGCCTTTCAAAAACAGCAAGTGTCTCGATAATTAAATCGGTAGCCAAAGGGAAGACCTGGCACATTCACTCATAGCTGGCCGGGTTCCCTCTCGCTACGAGTATAAGACTTGTGATCTAATTGTAATGCAACACGTCCTCTGAAGAAGACCAAGTTGGTCGCAACGTTAGGGCAATAAACTCTATTCCCAACACATCTTCGTTTGCCCTTCCCCACCCATTTCTCTCTCATTTGTCTTAAATAATATTTAAATATATATATATATATATATATATATATATATATATATATATATATATATATTATACACATATATATACCTCCACATATATGCATGCATGTATGTTTGTACGTGTGCAGGAAAGACAGTGTATGTGTGTGTGCATGTGTGTACGAGTGTGTGTGTGTGTGTGTGTGTGTGTGTGTGTGTGTGTGTGTGTGTGTGTGTGTGTGTGTGTGTGTGTGTGTGTGTGTGTGTGTGTGTGTGTGTGTGTGTGTGTGTGTGTGTGTCCACGCGTGCATCTGCTGTAAGGACTGGGAGAGCCACGCTTGGTTCCTTCCGAGGGTCACCAAAATCCCGAACTCCTCATTCCGTTCTCCTCCTCCTCCTCCTCCTCCTCCGACACCCCCCCGACCCTCCGAGGTCCTTTGTACAATCCCTAGAGACAGCAGACAACGTGCACCTGACGGCATCATGCACTTGTTGTCAGGGTTGACGCAATCTTGAAACGTTTGTCAACTAATTTAAGTTCTTAAGTGCTTTAGGTGATTATTATTTATCATTTTTACATAAATTTCTATGTTTGGCAGCTATCCTGAACGAGTATGATATGAATGGTCTTAGAAATATGTTAGATTGTCTGTTTTTTTGTTTGTTTGTTTTTTAATTGAGACCCACAATTCGCCTTATAAATGGCAAAATACAAAACCCCGCGTGTGCCGAGTGTCCATCATACTTCGCCCGAGCGAAAGAGGTCCTAACACACAAGGCATAGGGGACCACTTCAAAGGTAAGGAACGTACGCCAGGAGGCGCTTAGGTGCGGCCGAAGCCGTCACCTTTGCCCTATTATACGCTTCTTGGACTGTTGGGGGCAGGTAACAGTCAATACTGGAAATTAGAAAAGAGTGCGGGATTCGAGCCCACAATTAAACGGGTGCGAAACCAGCAGGTTTCCGATACCACCACCAACGTCCACCCATAATGTGCTCTCTCTCTCTCTCTCTCTCTCTCTCTCTTTCTCTCGCTGCCTGTCTATCTCTCCCCGACACGCAAAGGAAAGAATTCCCAAGAAAATACTAAAGCTGATCACTTCCTGGAAGACGTGGGAAATAATGCCCAACTCTGGCTCCTTTCTCTTCCCCTTTTCAAAAACTGGTGGAGCCACAAACCTCAGTCTTAGAGTCGAACAATCTGATCACCCGCACCACCACCGCACATTCCTCAAACCTACTTGGCAAAGTGCTCTGGTCATAGAATTAGTCTGAGAAAAAGAGAGAGAGAGAGAGAGATGGAGAAAGGGAGAGAGAGGGGAGGGAGAGAGAGGGGAGGGATAAAGAGACAGACAGAAAAAGAGAGAAAGAGAGAGAGCGAGGGAGGGGGGAGACAGACGGAGAGAGAGAGGGGAAAGACAAAGAGAGAGAGACGGAAGCAGAAGAGATAGAGAGACAGAGATAGAAACCGCACTATGAGATTGCAAGCTCCATGCACGCAATTTATATGCGAACATCTTTCCTTTCCCAACGTGCCTTCACCCCCCACCCCCGAGCCCCCGCCGTCCCGCTCCGCCGTGCCCCGAGACGCTCCCCCCCACCCCACCCCTACTGTGTACAATGGGAAGCAATCAAGGTGAGGGAGGCCCGGCGCCCAACACAAACTAATTAAGCCGATAAATTTTATCAACAACATTCTGACTGTCGCCAGATGATTTCATTCACTTGTGTTACGAACTCGGTAACAAGAAATGTTTGAACGAGGAGACCGAAAAGAGAAATATAAAGAAAACAAAAAATAAATAAATAAATGAATCAAATGAAATAAATATGACAAAGATATGAAATTCTAGACTTACACTTGGAGATATCTTAATCAAATGCAGTGGGACTTTATCGTAAGATCAGAAAATTGAACAAGGAAGAAAAAAGAAAAGAAAAAGGCTGGAGTAAAGAGGAAAGTGGCAGCTGAAACGGAATAATTTGAAGACTTCGTCATATGAGGGCTGTGTGGAGAGCCAGCTCAGCTAGAAGAGTCATACTGCTATCTTTTTTTTCCATTTTATTGATACCATTGCAAGGAGTGCCCAGAAATACAAAGTAAAAAAATAAAGATAAGCATAACAGTAATACCACTGTATATTGTATTCAATAAATTGAATAAATTTGTATATATTCACTGTATACACTCAAATTAATAAAATTGTATATATTCAATATGTATACAGTCGATAAATTCAATACATGTTTTATATTCATTGTATACATTCAACGTGTATGTACATATTCACTGTATATATATATATATATATATATATATATATATATATATATATATTCAATACAATAAAATGTATATATTCATTGTATATAAGCAATGTATATGTACATATTCACTGTATATATTTAATGAATTAAATAAATAAATTCAATGTATATATTCAATAAATGCCAGAGAAGTATTACGGGTCTCAGCCAGCCAACATGAAGAGACAAATGGTCACCAAGGAGACAATTGATTCCTTTCCGAGCATATTGAAGGGACAAACAAATAACACGTTTGTAATAATAAAGACAAATGCACAAGAGAGAGCCACAAGTAACAACAAAGCTATAATAAATATTGTGGAATTCTATTAGAAAATGCAAAGCACACTATATAAATCACTTGTGAGCTCTGATGGCAATGCAAAAAAAAACAAAACAAAAACGTATAAACAATTGAATGAATACATAAATAGATAATGAGTAAACTAATAAAAAGATGTTGACAACTGCATAGATGAAATAACAGTACAAGTCCAAGAAATGAAAAGGAAGTAAGCTTAGGATCAAAGCATATAATGTACGCAGATATTGCAAAGAGAATTCTAATGAAGATTACTTGAGGAAACAAATAAAATTATGATAATAAACTTAGGAAAAAACATCGAGGCTAAGGATGCTAAAGAACAACACTGAGCCATAACATGCCCCCCCCCCCAGAAACAAAATCCCTTATGTGGAAGAAACAATATAGGACAATTTGGTGTCTGTTCGAAGTGCTACAAAACAAAATCGAGCGTAAATTTGCAAAGTGTACCACAGATGAAGGCAAATGTATAAACTGTACAAAGAATAACTATTCATATAAAACGAACATAAAAGATACTATCAGGTGTCCCGTATATATATAAAAATTAATCAAATAAACAAAAAACTTGACCACTTTCTCGTGTATGTGTGTGTGTGTGTGTGTGTGTACGCGCATACTAATGTACACATTCTATGTAAAGGAAAATCGATGCACTAACTATTGCTAACAACACCCAGCGTTCTGAATACAATCGCTATCGATGTAGATCGAGTTACCAGTTAAGATCTCTAACATACTGGGTGGGGTTGGGGACTGGGGAGACTATTAGTATTGATATACTATATAGTACACGCAAGCCTCAACCTTTCATGTCCTGGGGAGAGGGATGGGGGGAGAAGGGCGAGGGGAGAAGGGTGAGAGGAGAGTGTCCGCGTTAGTTTTTTTTCAGATTAAGGAGGGCAGGTCGTCCACTGAGCACGACCAATGCAGAACCGGTCTATCCCCTAGTGAACGATACAGCCTTGGCACCTCACTAAGGTAGCTGAACCAGGCCATTTTTTTTTATCAAACTAATATTATGACGCCAGGTACGCTGGCGACAAGTCAAAACAAAACTTAATTTTTTGTTAAAAATGCTAAGTTTAGTACTCCAAGAATATTATGTAATATCAAGAACTCTCAGGGAATCGCATACAATATATATAGATATATATATATATATATATATATATATATATATATATATACTGTATACACATACATATATATATCATTAATGAAGTATGCTTGATGGAAAAACCTCCTGCCCACATACACTATGAACATATTATATATATATATATATATATATATATATATATATATATATATATATATATATATATATATTCCAATTCGCATTGGATGTCCTAA
This sequence comes from Oratosquilla oratoria, assembly GCF_046742065.1. Classification (NCBI taxonomy): domain Eukaryota; kingdom Metazoa; phylum Arthropoda; class Malacostraca; order Stomatopoda; family Squillidae; genus Oratosquilla; species Oratosquilla oratoria. Next base: position 83,535,380 of record NC_134783.1, read on the forward strand.
GATGATAGGATTACCTTATCGACGACAGTTTTTGAATACGAACCCTATTACACACAAACACACACACACACACACACAAATCTCCTGTTCAAAATTATACAGACTTTCATTAAACATGGCCGAAGAAGAAAGCAAAATTTTGTTTTCGCGGGTACAGCTGTAATGAAGCCTTGGACCATTTCCCCGTTTTCACTATCCAAGTAAAGCCCTTGTTGCGAAAGATCCGATGCATATATTTCCATTCACAGAAATAAATTCTAATAGTTAGTACACATATATCCACTTTGTGACCGTGGTTTCAACAAAGTCTATGAATACCAAGTCAGTTCATTCTGCCTCTAAAACTCGCACCAGCTGGCACAAGGGCAGAGACCCATCTCTGACGTCACTGGACGCGATGCCTCAGTTGAACCCTCTGGCTAAGCCTGTGCACGTGTGTCTGATTTAATGCCTTTACGAGCTCACTGCAAGCCCAGGCCCGCCACTTCTTCCGCTTTTATCCTTTCGTATACATTGTTATCTATTCACACCAAGTGACGTCACGTGCATGCCACGCCTTCCTGCGCGTGAGTTGACTTGGTATTAATAGACTTTAGGTTTGAGGTCGACTCCCGGCCTTGTTGAGAATCGAGTCAGGCACGGGTTCTGGGAAGGTGAGAGGAAGGAGAGGGGAAGGGGAGGTGACGTCATCGAGGCGGCCGGACAGGGGCCGGACCAGGTCGGCACCGGGATTACAGGCCGGAGGAGACCGCGGATCCACTGGGGCGGTGCCAGCGACCTCTGGACAATGGCACTGGATGGCACTCAGACTACATCCTTTTCTGGCAATCCCCGTCTCGTCTCTTTGTCTGATAAACACTGAGCAAAGCAATAGAATATTATTTATTTAAAGTATTCATCTATTTCCGAATTCTACACAATTGTAAACCACTCCAAACGTAACACCATTATATCCCTTGAAACAAGTTTAAGTAAAATCTCTTATGCATTGCTGTTATTGTTGTGGTCTGTATTTAACCAACGCCTCCATCCTATGCTCATATGTAAGAGTAACCAAAATCAAGTCCCGTTGTGAGGGAGAAATCGTTGCATAATTCAAGAGGAGACTCCGCAGTAGATGCAAAAACACCTCGGCGGTTTAACAAGCTTCCTTAACCACTTGGTCAAGCCCAAGGAATGCGAGGTCAGGCATCAATGACGGTTACCCAAGTCTGTGGGTTAGAGTCCTCGATGGACTTTCACCCTATGAAAACTTCGATTGAAGCCAACGATAATCTCCTTCAAATAATATCAACAAATTCGCCTCCATCTGGTAATGCAACCCCGGGGGGCCGACACTTGGTTCCTGGGCTGGCCCCAATATATCTATTAACTTAATCTCCCCTCACTTGTAAGGAGTTAAAAGACAACCACTGATTGTCGCTCCTACCCTCCTCCTCCTCCTCTTACTACACACTACTATCACCTGGCGACAGTAAAATTCACAGAAATGCAATAGGGAAAACAGTCCAACTTTTTTTCCTGAAAGATCTAAAGGCCCGAGGACCGTTGCCAGCTTCTGTGGGGCTCCGCAACTAAGGCAACAATTATCACCATATATATATATATATATATATATATATATATATATATATATATATATATACTGTATATATATATATATATATATTACATATACAGTATATATATATATATATATATATACACACACATAAGTATACTTACCAATTACGAACGTGTTCACTCACAACAAATGAAAAGAAAGACGTTTATGCAAACACGCATATAATACGGATACGTCCACATTCATTCCAGTACCGGCGGGGGGGGGGGGGTCACAACACAAAACAAGCGCACCTGTGGCAAGACAAAACAAATACACCCGCTCGCAAAAACGCAAACAGGGAGGAACGTCATTAAGCAAACATAAAACTTGCCCCATTTCTTTCAAAGCACAGGCGGACACACACGCACATAAATAATCACAGAGGGCAAAAACGGACGGAGATAAATCCACATCACCTGCGCTGTCATGCTCCCATGCCCACGCAACCCCCTTCCCCTCCACCCAATGGGGGCACAGCGGAAACTGACAGCAACAAATAACACATTACGGTAATGGACGCAGCCAATCAATGACGACGACGACGACGATGATGACGACGTGCTCTAACGGTCTCGCGCTGTCCTCCCCCGCCAACCGTCCTAACGGATTTCCAGAGAGCGCGCGAGAGACCTTGGCCAACGACCTCTGCATTGCCCTCTTTTTGTTTATTTTTCATTTTCTCTTATTCCCTCAACAACGTTTGCTCTCTTTACACCTATTTCATTTTTTCCTCAGCGATCATCTGATTTCACCCAGGCCGATTTATTTCTCTCATACCAACGGAGTGTCGCCAGTCGATTTCTTTCACCAAATATTCCACACACACAGTGTTATGATAGTGACCTGCCAATGTCTCTTTTATGTGTTTTTAGTGATTTCCTAAAACTAGAGATACAGTAGGTTACTAGTTTACTTCCATAACCTCTTCAGCCCAAGGTCATCAAGCCAAGAGACTAAGGCATCCCTCCATGAAGTATTGACTGTAGGATTTATGTTGTCAATATTTCAGGGAGTTTAGTGCGTGTGTGTGTGTGTGTGTGTGTGTGTGTGTGTGTGTGTGTGTGTGTAGAGAGAGAGAGAGAGAGAGAGAGAGAGAGAGAGAGAGAGAGAGAGAGAGAGAGAGAGAGAGAGAGAGAGAGAGAGAGAGTTGCCTACAAGGTATCAGGTCAAACCACTTTGTGTTCAATTCCGACGGTAGAACATCTCCCCACCCAAACAGCAGCAATTTCAAGACGAAATGATCCCATTTCAAGACCTTCCAGGAAGGTCACCCTGGACACTTCTTCCCTAACTTCCCCATCTCAGCTAATGACCCTTCCATCCGCCCACATAACCTTAGCCCAGCTATGACCCACCTGGGGTCAATGGTGCCACTGTGGAATAATTTCGAAATTGCAGGAGATAACGAGTCACGGCATTCCAGAAATTCACAACTAATTGATTTGAAGCTGAATGAGTATCTGTTCCATATTTATGACATTACAATTATATAATGTAGCAAAATTCCAATTTCACCAAGTTATATATACTGTGCATAAATAACGTCACAATATGGGGCGAATGAACTTGTTGATAAAAATTATTACTAATAAAAAGGGAAAAATGTGAGGCGATGACCAAAAGCAATTGCGAACAATTCTAGCTGGGACTAATATAATCTAATGGAGTGTAATAACAAGCGCTTCTATCCTAGGAGATAAACATCAAATTGGTAGAACCATAGGTGGAAAATGAGATTAAAGGAGGATAGCAGAACGGAGGTGTGGTGTGTGTGTGAGTGTGTATACACATATATGTATACATAAATACATATATATTTACATACATATATACAACATGTATATTTTCTTCTTTTGAGTGGAGATTGGTCTCAGTTTGTGAAAAAATACTACGAGACTAGTGTCACTACAATCACTAAACTATCGAGTACATAAATCTTATTATCCCATCCAGGGTAAAGCGAAAGGGATTAAACCAATCTCGATTAATCCTTTCGATGCATATATATTTAGTTTAGACGTTATTCTGGTTGCTTCAAGCGATTCCATTCGGTTAAGGGAAACTCACTCTTCAACGAAGGCGGATAAGGGCCTCCTTCGACTTCCTTGGCCAGTCCGTCCCGGGGGCTTATTGCATGCAAGTCAGGGGTCAGGAATCAAATAGAGATAAAGAGAGAGAGAAAGAGAGAGAGAGAGAGAGAGAGAGAGAGAGAGAGAGAGAGAGAGAGAGAGAGAGAGAGAGAGAGAGAGAGAGAGGGGGGAAGATGGTAAAATGAAAGAAGAGAGAAAGGTGGATGTGTGCACAAAATGAGCTTTCTGTTGTTCAACAAACTCTCATCAGGAAAATAGGATGTCTTAAGATTTTCTGTGAAACTGCAGTTACTTTTAATAATACTTGTTTGAGGGAGAATCTCCTGACCCAACACACACACACACACCGAACCACTTTACCCACCTGAAGTGTGGCCTCCGAAAGAAATAGCAATACATGAATAGAGAAATAAAAAAAATAATAATGAATTAATAAAAAAAAAAGTTCCAACAACCCCATTTTACCCCTCTGCCATAACAACGCCCTATAACCAGCAGAGGAATGACCTTTAGGTTGAAGGGGTTGGCCCCATCTCGGTGTCAACCTCCACACAAATGGTTCTGAACCTGTGGTACTAACACACCCTGAGGGTACTGAAATCCATCTTAGGGTGTGCTGGGAAGTGCTGAACACAAGACGGCATTTCACTTCACTTTCCTTTATCCTTCTAGTAATCAGAGGTTAACCAGAGTCAAGGGAGTGCTAGACTGCCTAGACCTGACTACTACAGGAGTGCAAAGGTCGGGAAAGGTTAAGAACCGCTGTTCTACACCATGGCACCCTGGGACGCCAGCAGACGCTTCCAAAGTTCGTGGATGAGGAACTTTTGCTTTTTTCTATTAGTGCTGATGTGATCCTCAGAGATGATAATAAACATTACAAGGTGGAAAGGGCCTTTAGTGTATACATAATCAGGAGCCCATAGAAGAAGAGGAAGAAGAAGAAGAAGAAGAAAAAAAAAGAGAATAAGAAGGTGAAGGAGAAGGAGGAGAAATATAAAGAGGTGGAGAATATTAAGAACAAGAAGAGGCAGAGAGAGAGAGAGAGAGAGAGAGAGAGAGAGAGAGAGAGAGAGAGAGAGAGAGAGAGAGAAATCCAGATCTGTCTAAAAACCCAGATGACCTAATCCAAGATAGGCCTTCCCCCTCCCTTTTTCCCTCCTTCCCCCTCCCCCCTCCCTCTCACTCTCCCTTTTTCCCTCCTTCCCCCTCCCCCCCACACCCCGACATGAAGAAAAGATTAGACACAACAGGCGTGCGTGCCTCACCACTGGAGAACTTCAAACTACTTGAAAATGTTTCGGCGCAATCATGGACGCCCTAAAGTTGCCTCCGAGCCGGCCAGTAATTCTAGAAAGAATACTGTGCCGCCATGAAGTACATAAACAATTCACTCCTAATTTATGCGCTGCCCAAAGTTAGAAACACTAGGTACGTGCGCCAGATTTAAATCTAGAATGTGTGTGTGTGTGTGTGTGTGTGTGTGTGTGTGTGTGTGTGTGTGTGTGTGTGTGTGTGTGTGTGTGTGTGTTGGGGGGTTGTGTAGGGCTGGTAGTTCGAGTAGCCAGTTCAACCCAATTCGAGTTTTATCTAACCTCTGAAATGTCACCAAAACTTTACGTATCCCTGACTGTTGCTAAACAATTTCATTCGGTTCTATGAGAACCATCTAAGAACGAATTTAAGGCCATTTGATCCTCACGTCACCGTCTTGTCACTATTTGGCCCCTCGAAGACCAATCAACGAAAGACAGTCTTCAAAGCATCGTCCCTAGATCTTTTGGTCCTCACGGCACCGTCCCAAGACCGCCTGGGCTCCACAGCACCGTCGCAAGATTATCTGGGCTTCGCAGTA
>NC_134783.1:83545930-83553430 GCF_046742065.1 Oratosquilla oratoria
GAAAGTGGACCCCAACGACCTTGATACAAACTTATACACACACAATCTCGTTACACACACACACACAAACATCTCGTCACACACACACATACATACACACACACACACACTCAAACACGACTCGGTGGCGCGGTTGGTAGAGTCCCCGACTGTTATTACGGCGGTCCGGGTTCGAATCCTGCCCAGGGGTGAAATAATTTCAGTATCGCTGCGCTTCGAGTCGTTACTCCAACTTTCGTGGGCGGGAAGTTGGGTGTGTGTGTGCGTGTAAGGTCACAGCATTACCCATAGATCGGTCATACGAACTTTGAGCTCTCTTCCAGGAGGGAAATAACTGTCGATCACGAGTCCAGCACGTAATCCAAAGACCAAGGTGAATACACACACACACACACACTGGATGCGGAAAGATACAACTGCGGGTCACTACGAGCATAGCTCTTCTCCCGCATAATACAACTAGGTAAATAAATACACACACACACACACACACACATAAACACAGGAAGAGACTAGAATATCTAAACAAATGTGAAGACATAAATATAGCCACTTGAGCAGAACACAAAACGTTCTATTTCAACAAAACCTAACGGCAACATGAAGAAAGAGAGGGGTGAGGGAGAGAAGGGGAGGGGAGGGGAGGGTAGGGAAGGGGGCTAAACTGATCCCACTCCTTATCCCCCACCCCCTCTTCTTTCCGCCGTCGCCACCCCTACCCCCCCAGGAACTGAATCTACATCCCCCCCTCCCCCAAAACCAAAACCTGTAAACTGAAAATAAACTTGGGTCTTCGGGTGGGGGGGCATAAATCAACGAGTTTGTTCTCAAGCATTATATATCATACGCCCCCTCCCTTCTATGTAATTGTGTGTAAGCACGCAATAAACTAAAACAGATTGTTATCACCCAACCATAAATATCAAACTAAATATACGGCGACAAAGACCCTCAGCAATTACCAGTTGATAAATACTGAATTAAAAAAACATAAAAAAAAATCACAGGATACATTTTTCGTATTTCTAAAGCCTATCTTTCCTCACAATGACACCTCAGTTCATAATTAAAGATATCTTCACCTTAAAACTATACGTTATATATTAACACATCTATTTCTTGGCTGCCTTGTAGTGTACCTACCACCGCCCGTTCATTACAAAACGTCAGTAAAAGTTTTCAGGGATATATTCATTTGCAGCCCTGGACTTGGCAACGTGCATGTACACATAAACACACGCACACAATGTATACGCATATATAGACACTCACATATTTTTTTAAAAGGCTCAGAGGTGTATACAACAATGAATCAAGTGTGTGTGTGTGTCTGTGTCTCTGTGTGTTTACATCCACGTGTATGTGCACGCTCCTGTTTACTGCATTTCTCATCAACACCGACACACACGCCCATACACATATTTCCATAGATCCAACCCCCCCACCCCCCACCCATCCCTCTCTCATCCTTTGGACAAAAGGCGTCCCTCACTGCGACACAAAACCAATTACACAGGCGCGTTTCAACTTCCTAAATTCACTTTCCGTATTCCTCCTCTCGCTTGCATCCCAATGCTGCTTCCCCCTTCCTTGCCAGCCCCCTCGCTCTCTGCTACTGCAGCAGAATCAGCGGCCACTGAAATATCTGCTTGTTAGCAGGCCCTGCATACAAAGGAGCAGATACATACCTTAACTCGTTTGAATCCCTTGCTTGCTCGTATATATATATAATATATATATATATATATATACACGATTTTCCTTTTGCTGCCAGGCCATTTTATTCAGCTGAGGGAAGGGCCTCTGAGTGTTATTAGAATGCAGACAGAAGGAGGGGCCGACGTACAGACAGACATTGCGTCTTCATTGAAAAAGTCAACAAGTCTTGCTGCCCTTCCGAGAGGGTCAAAGGACTCTGGCTCTCCGAGGCGCAGGACCTCAATCTCACTGCAAGTAGACTGCCAGGAGATTAACTCACAGACGGCGAATATGTACACTAGTTTATTTATTATGGCTAAAGGAAGGATATTTTATTCACCCGAGAGAGAGGGAGGGAGAGAAGAGAGAGAGAGAGAGAGAGAGAGAGAGAGAGAGAGAGAGAGATCATCGCCCGACATCCACGCCACCCCTAATGAGCTTACTTTACAATCACATACCTAAACAAGGGCGGGCCAGCGATAACAAAGCCATTTGCAGTGTTGCCTTGCACTGGCCAAGCACTAAAAGGTCAAATCTGGCAGGAACGAAAACCTTAAAACGTGTCTGGGTTGACATATCTGTACCTACAAAGACTACATAAAAGAATCGACTAAAACTGTAGTGGTGGGTACCGGAGTGGCCAGATTTCTCAAACAGAAATATGCTAGACAACAGCTGAAATTATGCTACATGGGCAAAAGTAATGCTAAATATCTTGTTTCTCTTAAATATATATATATATATATATATATATATATATATATATATATATATATATATATATATATACACATATATATACAGTATTATTTTATGTAAAAATATGCTAGTTTTAGCATAATTATGCTAACTATGGTCACCCGAAAGTAATTTCGTTCTGCATTTCAGCACGAACTATCACTGAGGCGAGGAGAGTGGGTCCGGCGTCCCCCTCACCAAAGTAGCTGGCCTCACAGTAGTGCAAGTGAGGAGCCTACGCCAGGAGGCGCGTACCTGCGGCCGAAGCACTAAAGCACCTTTGTTTTGGGAGACTGTTAGAGTAGGTAGCAGTCACTGCTGGGAATAGGATTGTGGGACTCGAACCCACACCTAAGAGAATGCGAGACCAGCACGCTTCAGAATACATACATACATATACCAAAGGCTTTTTCCCCCTTACACGGGGGGTAGCCAAGAACACGGGGGTAGCTTCATAATACACCAACAGCTTTTCTTTTTTATCTTACGACACCTTACTGTGCCCCAAAAACCATTTCCTCCAAACAAAAATAAATATGTAAATAAATGAATAACAACAATATAAAGAGATAATGAAGCAAAATAAGCAACAAACAAATTAATAAACAAACAAATAAGATAAACATATGAATAACAAATAAAATGCATCTAACCATCCCTTCCATCTCGTTTCACTGCAAACCCGCACTCCCACAGATGCAGCCAACGCTCCTTGTGGCCTCCTATAGACCTCTGTTGTTTATGTTATATTGAAGTGGGGTCTGTTTCTATCACCATTTTGTAACAGTAGCAGGGGAGTCATTGCTGGTTGTAAGACAAATTTAAAGCTGGTATATATATATATATATATATATATATATATATATATATATATATATATATATATACACACGTACACACACACACACACACACACATGCGCACGTAATCGGAAGCGTGCTGCCCTCGTATTAGCTTAGATGTGGGTTCGAATCCCGCATTACCCTCCGATTCTCAGCAGTGACGGTTACCTGCCCCCAACAATCCTTAAAACGCATAATAGCATAATAGGGCAGAGGTAACAGCATCAGCCACAGTTACGCGCCTCCTGACGTAGGCTCACCTTCATATACATATATATTATACATCTACATCTGCTTGTAGATACATGGAGTATCTACGTAAGCTACACAGCCGTTCATAAAAATGAAGCACCTTGCATATTCATAGACGCTTTAGCTCCTACATAAACCAAGGTTGGGGGGAGGGTGGACGTGGGACGGGGATTCTGAAGACAACCTGGCGTGGATCCTGTAAACAGGGTATACGAGAACAGTACCCCGTCAAGCTTAACATAACCTCATCCTCACTGATGATGAACACCGGAGAAGAACACCTGTTCATTTCAGGAGCGTGAACAAATGGCTGGCGTGTGGGAGCGAGGGAGGGAGGCTGGGGAGGGAACGTGGGACTACACCTCCTCCATCAGCGCCGACCGGTGATTTCCATCTTCATAACAAGTAAGCTACAGCCATCATTTATCAGCGCTAAGGGGAAGCGGGAGCCATAAATCTACCCCAGGCCTACCGACAGCACCATCAACACCGCTGCAACACTAAACGACAATAATATTAGTGAAAATCTCCCTCCTACCCATTATTGCAATGATTAACTGGTCATAACCAACGTGTTGTCGGGATAATAACTCACTACACGTCTACAACATCTCTAAAACCAAGGTCTAAATATACAGGTCAGACCGTTTGAATTCTTATGCGCAGCTTCTGACGTCATTTGGCTGAGTCCATTTTCTCTTTGTGATACACTGAAGAAAACTGTGAAACGCCAAGGAAGACAGGAACTATATTTTATATATATATATATATACATATATATATATATATATTATATATCATATATATTATATATTCATATATATAGACAGGAACTATGATATTTTATATATATTTATATATATATTTTATATAATATTTGTCAGAATATAACTAATTGCGTGGAGCGGTGCGAGCGAAGGCGACGTCATTTTTGAACGACGGACCAGCTTCAACTGACAGCTATAGGACCCGCTAACCCCACTTTGAACAGCCAGGTGACGTTCACGGGCCCGCTGCGCCAACTCCCTCGAAATTCGGTCGGAAGTGGTTAGACCTTATATTCTTAGATCTTGTCTAAAACAATGCTACTGAGTACTTCGTTTGCCTCCTACAGTAACAACAACAACAACCGCTCCCTGTACCATCTCGACCACCTCTGCAACACCACTCATGCATGTTAGTGGGTACACAAGTTTTATGCAGCAAATACATTAGGTGCTTATGTAACAGCCCTATGGACCAGGGTCATGCAGTATTCTTTTAGTGACTGGAAACTGATATCCACTAGGCAATAGTGGCTTACCGCGGGACACCGTCTCCTGCGTTCATGCAAGAAATGTTCGGGACCGCCTACAAGGTTCAGGTGTCCGGGCGGGTACAACCAGCCCCATGGAAACAAGGGACATATTACAACATAATCCCTGCACTCTCTCCCACTGGAAAGCCCCCTGGATGAGTCACCCCACCCGAGGCTTTAGCTGCCATACTGCTGTTACTCTTATCGCTTATCATCGTCACTCACACGTGACTCATGGACGGGAGCCCAACCGTTCCCGGATCAATGGCCTCGACGCCCTCAAGACGGCGACGACTCACTTGTATAGATTCTATATGCTGGCAATACCATAGGGGGGGGTGACTTCAGTGACACCCCTACAGACCAGACACACGCAGTATTCTCCTCTTGAAAGAATTATTGTCACTTATCATTTATACCTTCGTTCTGATATCTACTTTTTCTTCTTTGACAACTGTACGATTACACCTCTTTAATGCGATACTGGCATCATGGATAGAAGCGATGGTTACTGCTAACAAAACACCAACTACAGATATTTAATCCCGCCTGTCCTATTCAGTGGCGTGCCGAACTAAACACTCGTTGGGTTCCGTCCACGCCCCGCCCCCCCCCCAAAAAAAAAAAAAAAACGTGATAACGAGAAACCTTTGTAGGTTTTATTCTGGCTAATGAATACATACATATATATATACATTTACACTGAATGGTTCCCAGTGATCAATTAATATCTTTTTTCAACCACAAATCACTTTTAATTCCACGCCATCGCAGTCGAGACTGAAGAATCGCTCGATGGAAATTGAAACGTGGACGAGCCGAGGATTCGAACCCAGCTAACCCGTAACAAAGTTACAGTGATAAAAAATCTCTTGATAGCGCATTGGTTTAAGTCACTGTAACTTTGTTACGGGTTAGCTGGGTTCGAATCCTCGGCTCGTCCACGTTTCAATTTCCAACGAATGCCTCCATCGAGCGATTCTTCAGTCTCGACTGCGATGGCATGGAATTAAAAGTGATTTGTGGTTGGAAAAAAAAAATATATATATATATATATATATATATATATATATATATATATATATGCCACGAAAACCCCTGGGCGGGAGGGGAAAGCAACAGGATGGTGGTTTGGACCTCTCGTCAGGTCACAGGCCGAGCCAAGGTCAAGGCCCTCCCGCCCTTTCAGCAGTGTGAAGCTCTCTGCGAAGTTTCGTTCCGGCTGCCGCCAGGCGATTTCATCTGTCAGAAGAGCGCATTGATGGACCAAATGGACCTCAACTGATCCAGTCCCCAATACTGCTCCAATATATATATATATATATATATATATATATATATTATATATATGTATATATATATATTCACACATACATATACATATATATATTATATATACATATATATGTATGTATGTATATATATATGCATATATATATATATATATATATATATATATATATATATATTATATATATGTATATATATATATACAAGGTATGTTCAATAAGTAATGAGAAAATGTCAGGCGAGACATTAAATATGATTTGATCAAAATACTTCATGGTGAAGTACACATACATATATTCTATAAAATTACTAACTGGCAACTTTCTATATTTGTAGGTCTGAGTGCAGCGGTGGCGGTGAATGTGGTGGAACCAGTCTGATTCGGCTTGCCGATCTGTGAACACTTGTCAAGATGCAGGGAAATATGGAGCAACGTTACGCCATCAAATTTTGTGTTAAACTTAAGAAAACCAAATAAGAAGCTTATGGAATGTTAAAGGAGGCTTATGGAGATCAACAGATGAGCCAAGCAAGTTTCTATCGCTGGTTTAACAGATTTTCTGAAGGAAATGAACAGGTTGAGGATGAACCCAGATTTGAAAAACCGAAAATTGCACGCAAGGAGGAAAACATTGAGGAAGTGCAAAGGTTAGTGATGCAAAGCCGTCGAATATCTGTGAGGATGATACCTGAAGCTGTTGGTATTAGTATTGGCACAGTAGAGACAGATCTGAAGCTCCACAAAGTTTCAAAAGTTCGTGCCAAAGATCCTCTCCGACAACCAGAAGCAGTTTCGTGTGGAATGTTGCACAAGTCAACGCTGGTGACCACCTGGATGGTCGACAGGGGAATGAAAGTGGTACAACACCCACCCTACAGCCCTGACCTAGCCCCATGCAACTTCTTCCTGTTCCCACTCATGAAAGACAGCCTCAGGGGAACCAGATTCCACTCAACAGAGGAGCTGAAAGAGGCACCTGAAAGTTACCTGAAGGGACTACTGAAAAAGGACTTTTGAGGTCTTCCAGGATTGGGAGAGACGCATGCAGAAGTGTGTAGATGCGAGAGGCAATTATTTTGAAGGAGACAAAATTTTGTATGCTTATGAAAATAGTGTCGCTCCTGGCATTTTCTCATATTTAATATACCTTGTATATGTATATACATATATATATACATATATATATGTGTGTGTGTGTGTGTGTGTATTGTGTGTGTGTGTGTGTGTGTGTGTGTGTGTTTACCTACCTAGTTGTATCTTACGAGAAGAGGAGCTACGCTCGTGGTGTCCCGTCTTTATATCTTGCAGTATCTAGTTTGCTCTTAAATTAATTTATGGTTTTTGCACACACTGTTGTTTTTCATGTCCTCTTGTATTTCTCT
>NC_134783.1:83558430-83560930 GCF_046742065.1 Oratosquilla oratoria
ACACACACACACACACACACACACACACACGCACACAGACACACACAGACACACACACACTCCGGGCGGGCCCCGCTCGCAGGCTGATGATGGCGTAGGGGCCGTGGATCAAGTCAGCGGGATGAGCATAAGGCCCACCAGTGTGGTGGTGGTGGTGTTGAAGGGTGGCGGTGACAGGTAATAGTGGTGACGGGAAGTGGTGGTGGTAGTGGTGACGGGTGTTGGTGTTGACGGTTGGTGGTGATGACGGGTGATGGTGACGGGTGGTGATGGAAGTTGATGTGTGGTGTAGCATCATCACTCGACGTGGTTATGCCAACGACACGTGTTGACACTTTCCTAATGACATTTTAAACGACTTCTCCTGGCTAACGTCAAACGATCTCATCCCCCTTTCGAAGACCCTCACCTCTGTTAAAAACTTCGATGAACCTCGAGAGGACACCCTCGACTAGCCCTTCGAGGAGGAAATAATCCCATTCAGTGCATTCGAAGCTTCTACTCTGTCTCCAACGCTGAGGCGACTTGACTCTGAGGTCAAGTGGGGAGAGGCGGCGTCGAGCGGTGCGCCCCCGGTGTCAACATTACACGATCCATTGTTCGCCTGAGTAAAAAGGCAGGAAGGCCAATCAGTGGACTGAAAAGGAGCTTCGTGACGTCACGCGTCCTTCGAGGGGGAAGGGGGAGGGGGAAGGGGGAAGGGGGAGAGGGAGGGGAGATGTGGGGCAACGCTGTTTTAAGGACGTGATTAATACTGGGCAGGATGGGGGCAGTGAAATGGGCAAGAACTGCTTCACCAGCAGAGTGGTTGACGAATGGAACAGACTTAGTAACCTTGATGTGGCGAGCGCTGGAACAAGTGGTTGTTTTAAGAGGAGAGATCATTTTATGGACAGGGATGACAGGTGGTAAGGGACATGGAACTGCCTGGTGTAGACATTATGGTCTCTTACAGTCTCCCTCATTCTCATGCTCTTATGGGTCCGTGTTAGCTTGCTCATAGAAAAAGACAGATTCTCTCCCTCTCTCTCTCTGGAGGAGGTGGGGGGGTGGGTGGAAACGGTGTTTAAGGGTGAGTGAAAAGATATATTACTGGAGAGGATGGGGGCGCCCGTGTCACCCTGCTCACAGGGAACGCCTCTCTCTCTCTCTCTCTCTCTCTCTCACCCGTTCCTATGAAAGGTGCATTCTGTAATGCTATTACCTTCAGCTCAGTGCCAGCCCAGCTCTTCCTCCGCTGGTTTTTCACGCTCACATTTCGCACGAATTACCCCCAATCCTCTTAACGCTGGGGAGCCTCCTCCTTTGTTTGGTTTTGGCCCCCTCGCCAAGCGATTCTATTCTACTGAGGAAAGCCCTCCCCCTCCCCAAACAATGTAAAACCAGCGATTATTTCAATATTTTGTTCTTGCAATTACAAGATGATCTAATTCAATTAGAGATAGAGAGAGAGTGATGAAAACTCTTTGATGGTTAAATAATAATCCTTACCTTGAACAAGATATTCGTGTAATTAATCTTAGAATAAAGAATATATTTTAATCAATGTACACCCTGTTGTAGCCTTTGTTTGTTTCTTTTTTTTTTGGGGGGGGGGTCAGTGAAAAAAAAGAGGGAGAAAGGAAAAAATTGCTTGAAGCCTCTTCAAAGAAATGGGCACATAGCCCCCTTCCGTTCCAGGTGGTCCAATCTACCTGTCGTTAGACTACTTCATTCATTTCCGTGGCACCCCTCCGTTAGCAGCAAGGTCATCCCCCACCCCCCGCCCCCGAAACCACCCCTACCCACTGCCCCAGCTCCCAGGTCATACCCCTGTTGCGTAGATGCGGTGGACTCAGCTGGCGAGGCGCCCCTGGTTCAGGTGTATCAGTGTATATGCGGAGATGGCGTACGCTCTAGCTGGCTCGTGTGTGCGGTGTTGGCACAAGCTAAACAGTTTAATATTAATAGGCACGCGGCGTTTTAGCGACGAGTATGTTTGGACAATGCATTCGCCAAGTGGAGCGCAAACAACCCTGACGACCAACACGACCCCCCCCTTCTATCCCCCCAAAACACATATACTACCCCTCTCCCTCTATCTCCCTCTCCCTTTCATCTGCACCCTTTCCCCCTACCTCCTCTCCCATCACCACCAAGCAATCCTATCTTCCCCTTGTCGTCATCTCGTTACTCTCTCCCCTCTTTTTTCTCTCTTTTCTCTTTCTATAACTCGGTTCTTTTTTCACAAACCCACTGCTCTTTCTCTTTTTCATACAACTCTTTTGCCAACACCTCTCAGTCTCTATACCCTCTCATCTCTTTCCCACTCTTTCTATAGTTCCACTCCTGCACTACCTTTGCCAAAACTCCTTTTAACCATTCTACTTAAACCATTTCATTTGTACTACTGATTTATGTATTTGTTCTACCTGCCGCTAGACGACTGATTTTATTCTTTTAAAGGGACAACCTCCCATGTCCATCCACTCCCTTTATCTTCTTTTGTACTCGAAACCTC